>NW_003804940.1:839670-1060203 GCF_000255335.2 Galendromus occidentalis | reverse complement strand
AGCCTTGTGGGGTGTCGTGCGGCGTCCCTCAAGGTAGCGTACTCGGTCCTCTTCTGTTCTCGCTGTATATAAACGATTTGATCGCAGAGACTGGGGAGACGAAGATTGTATCCTTTGCAGATGATACTACTTTACTGGTCAGTCATGAGAACTTCGATGTCGCCTGTCTTACGGCCTCGTACCATGTCAGTGAGATATTTCGTAGAATGCGGGTGAATGGTCTGATTCCAAACAGTACCAAGACTAAGCTAATGTACTTCGGTAATAGTCACCGGGATCCTAGCATAAAGGTTCACACAGTTCACTGTCAAAATCGAGATCTCTGTGACTGTGGGACTCTTGAGAGTGTCCCCTCCCACAGATTTCTGGGGATCAGACTGGATATAGATATGAGGTTCAGATCCCACGTCGATCATGTGTGCGCTCGTCTGAGGAGCGGCATCGCTGTCCTGGCCAGACTCCGAAATATTTGCTCTTTCGCACTGAGGAGGGCAGCTTACTTCAGCCTAATAGAGTCTCATATCCGCTATATGATCGCAATTTACGGAAGCGCTGCAGACTACCTCATCGACAGAATTTTCGTCTTGCAAAAAAGAGCTGTGCGCTTTGCGTTAAATGCCTCGCGCACCTCTCAGTCGGCCTCCCTCCTGTCGAGGATGAATGCCCTCGGGTTCCGAAACCTATACGCCTACAATCTCATGTTGATTTTGAACCCGGAACTACGACTTATGGTGCGACCAGAGCATTGTTACTCAACTCGTTATCGGGAGGCCGGCTGCTTAAGCTCAACGAATTATAAGAAAACGAGGTGTAGAAAGAGTCCCGTACCAAATTACTGTGTTCTCTTCAACAGCCTAGATGAATATGTGAGAAATTATCTCACAAACTGCTTCGTGTGTGATCATAGATTTGTCAAAAGTATTCTAAAAGATTACTTCTCTACGATACCCCAAGATGATTTGAAAACCTACTGCACTAGCAATCATATCCCAACCTTAGTCCCCCCCCCCCCCCGGGTCCACTCAGTCATTTGTTCTTTATGGACGTTTCCTGACGTGCGATTGTAACACGGGCTCTAGGGTCCACGGCAAGCACGACACTGTCAACTCACTTCGTTTGGAATAAATGATGTTATGTCATTAAAAAAAAAAAATCGGATCGATATCCAACGACTGACGCAAACCCGATATTCCGCCTTGAATGAGTTACGATCTGATCTCAGTCAGAAGATAAACATTATCCTCATCTCATACTCCCTGGCGAGGACACAGTCAAGGGTCTGTGATAATCATGGGAGAGCCTCGCGTGATCGGCAAGTACGTGTTTCTCTCTAATTACGGGTATTCCCGCAGTCAGAAAATCCGGCATATCTTCGCCCGAATGCAGACACGAATCACCGGAAGATACCGTGGCGCATATCTCTGAAGCGTTGTAGAGGTGCTCCGCGAGTAAGTCTGCTTTCTCATTCCCTTTGGCTGGTACAACCAATGAGCCCCAATCGAAACTTGAAATTTATCTTGGAGCTGAGTCGATTCAAGATCCGGGGACGTGGATCGTCAGATATGGGGCCCTTCGGCTTACTGGGATACATTCGTGTGTTTGGAGCGCTCTTGTGGTCTCTCGACTCTTCTGGGAGTCCAGATCTCGCGGGGGTCATTCGTGGCGGTGCTTTACAGTGTCCTCAGTCAATGAGTATCTTTCGAGTTTTGAGCAGAGGCGAATATACGAATTCGCCGTCCGTAGGCTACATCAGAGTTTTGCGTAGCCCCTTGGAGAGCGTTTGGGAATTCCTGTCGATTTTCCGTACGGGCGCACCTATTCGGGCTAGGCGACATCGGATTCTCGGATACCGGCCCGCCCGGGGGTATTTCGGATCATCTTGACCGGAACACTGCCCCATAAGCTCTTTCATCGAGGCGCGAGCGAAAGGCGACGACAGGATTTTCTCCGGGAATTGTGGTCCATGTTCCTCCTCCGAGCCTCGAAGACCAATTTGAGTTGGACCCTCCCTGCTCTGAGAGCACCTCGAAACTCCTCCGGGATCAGATATGGACTCGGAATTGATTCCCTCCTAAGATGCTCGGGAGATTAGATCCCTATCAGGGACTCGAGCAGTTCCTCTATGGCTTCCGGAGAGGAGAGGAGTCTTCAGGCGGAACACTCTACGGCGCAAAATACAATTCTCATCCTTTTTGAAGGTAGCGAACCTGGGTCAGCTTCCATTTAGGTTTGGAACGGGGTCATAGAGGATCGTTCTGCGGAGCACCCCGCATGAACGAGTTCCTGTCTGAGACATCGCAGCGATTCGATTCTTGCTGAACTCGCTGAAGAAGTTAGCGGTCCCAGCTCAAATGATTGAGCTTTGATTTCCGGCAGTCAGAAGTCATCTCTCATCACGAGTGCAACTTCCACGAAAGACTGTGACCATATTTCGTCGCCTTCCGGGGCTCATCGCTTAAGGGTGTCTATCCGAGCTGGAGGAATTCCTAGAACTCCCGACGCCGGCGAGGACTCCTTGAGTGACATCGGGTACGACTCTCCTACTGATAAGCGATACGTTGTGACACATCTCAATTTCTTGAGGGAAAACGATAGCTTCTTTTGTCAGCTCCCAGAGGGCGCCACCTCATTGGGAGCTCTCGCTTAGCAGCCATTGTGCTTGCTCAGATGAGTCCTCCCTTCTCGAGATGGGTGACTGGATGTCTTGAGCCAGATCGATGGACGAACAGGCTCTCACGTCCGTCTCAAAACCGAATGGGAAACCTCCATGGGAATATCACGGTACCTCCTGCCGAATCTTCAGACTTCGAACGTGAATTCAGGACTCACTCCTAAGGGGTGAGGCCGTATGGATTCCTCGATTTCGTTTGCTTATAGAACCCGAACCAGGAGGCCTAACAGAGTTCGAATTGCGCCTGGATGACCGCGATGACTTACTCTGAGCCCCTCGCCCGACCCAGCATTACGGAGCTGGACATCAAGAACAACTCGCTCGAACCCGTATCTCCCCATCTCCGATGTTTCCGAAAATCAGTTCTTGCCTGCAAAGAGTAGGTTTTTGGAACATCATGTCTGATCTCGCGCTCTGAGCTTCCGGGCCGATCACCGGTCCGGAAAAATACAAGTCTCCGCGCAAAATAAGAGAGAAAACCTGCTTGCCTTCTTGGTTCGAATCCCATAAGCTAACCGATCGTGGAGTTCATACGACTCATCCCCGTACACAACATATCTATAAATCCATTCCTTCTTTAATATGCTCCTTGTGGACACATATGAATAAGCCATTCATCCTGCCAGGAGGCGAAATGCTCTCCTGCTATTGTCGAGGGGCCCGAGAAGTCATCAGTCGCCGATTGCGTTTGGAAGTCTGTCGTCAGTGGGTCATAGTCATCGGTCTAAGCGAATGGAGACTTTGCTCCCTTGATCAGTAAATGTAACATAGATGTAACATAGATGTTTGGTGAACGTTCGCGGCGCCGCGATGCGCTCTCTTTACTTCTCGGAGCACCCAATAGATTCGTGTCCTTGGGGCTTCGAACAATGGCTAACTTCCAAAGCCTCATTGCATGCAATCATCCACCCATTTCGGGACTCTACGCGAAGCGATTTAATCCATCAAGTATGATGTTCCCGAATCCAATGGATTCCCAGAGTTTCATCCTCTCATTTCTCGAGCCCGAGGGAACTCATGGGAAGCTATCCGTGGAAATTACTCGAGCAGCAATTCCAAGAACCTGCGACAGACCTCTTGATAGCATCCTGCGGTCACGTAAATGAGCAGGTCTTGCCTATGAACTATGGACGTACCTGTTTCTGTCGCGACCTCAGACCTGTGATGGAAATGTTCAGAGGAGCTCTTGAGCCTGTCAGACCCCTGAGTTTTGGCCGAGGATTTCCACTCTCCGCTACCATGATGAACGTATATAGCGTTCGAGAAACGCCAATAACCCGAATTTACATACATGTCCTGGGCGCGGATTCAGGACCGAGTATGGCCAAGGATCCCGATAAACGTCTGAGCATGATGCGAACTTCGAGAAAACTCGTCGTAAAGGAATCCGGGTAACGATAAATTTCTTCAGATTTATTCGGGTTTAGCGCATATACTTTTTGTACAATGACAGCACCACGCTAGCCGACATCCGAGTAATGTTTTCGACTCGATCATGGGGATATCATATCATATGTTATAGCTCGGGAGCTCATTAGCAATCGTAGTGCCGGAATGGATACGCATGGAAGACGTCCAATCACCCTCAACTTCCGCGTGTTTGTGACGATCGTTTAAAATCTGGGCGTGCGGGTCACAAGAAATCTCAATGAGAGGATATACCTATCGTCTCGATGATCCGCCGCCTCGCCGTGCGATACAATTCCTACGAACCGACCTTCCTGCTCTCCACGTGATTCCACGCAGCGCAAAAGTATCTCCGACGCTTACCGCAATAGCTCTCCTCCTTTCCAAGCTGAGCATGCAGACGCCGCGCTCGAGCTATCCCCTCCACGACAGTTCACCGATAGATTCGCGTGCTCAAAAGACGCCCAGGTCGCCGCTCTCTGCGGAGAGCCTCAGCTTCCGTAAACTCACGCACTCCCTGGAATTAGAAACGAATCTCGAGAAATCGAGAGATCATTCGCGGGCAATCGCCGGAAGATCGCGGTTTCGCCCTTTCAGCGTAAACGATTATCTGTGCTCGTCAAGAACTTGGTAGATGGAGTACAGAGCTAGGAATAGGTATCGATCGACGCAGCAGCGATTCAGGTAGCGTGATAGCCGAGAAGACAACGGGTGAAGGGCTCGAGGGTATTGACGCCCATCGGAGTGGAGTAGAACCGCTTTGAAGGTCGGGCTGAGGCTTCGAATCCATCATCGGATATTTGCTCAGATTCCCCTCTCTTCATTCCTCCGATAATAATAAGTTCCAGTGCGAGCCATCGCTCCTCCTGAACCTGATGGGGAACGTCCGACCTTCGACATTTTTCTCGTCCGTCCTCGGAAGAATCCGAGTTCTCAGCATCGGTGCTTCCTGCGATGGAAGAAACGAGCTATGCTTGTAGGGAAAAGAAGGGGAGGGGGGGGACCGACCTGAAGAGGAAAGCGTCCGATTGAAGATTGTCGGGCTCTTTCCTGGTATCAAGAAATGGTCGACGGCGTTCCTCGGCTAAGGAGTTCCGAGATTTATGTTCCACCTGGACCGATCGCGATACCGCTCGAGAAGCTGGGATCGAAGTGGATGGCGACGCGGAGGAGCGGCGAATCTCCCTATCACGGACCGTCGTCGGAATTCAGAGGCCAAATGCGGTAGAACCCCGTCATAACGGACTCGAAGGAGCCGGCTGGAGCGGTCCGCTATGTCCGGAGTCCGTTTCATCCGAAGAGAGGCTCGGGTCGGAATGAACCGTGAAAATAATCGGAAAGCCCGCCGCAGGCTCTCTCACGGCCCGTTCGAGGGCGAATGACCCTGCAAATCGGCCAACAGGCTATCGCTTCCGAGTTCTCTACTTGCAAGGGAGGCCCGCCATGACCTATTCGATCAGCATGGGAGGAGATAGGACCGGAGCCTGGAAATCCGAACGTCCGTTATCGGGTCCGCTGTAGCCGAGCCACTCGAAATTGAACACCCCATAGGCTTGTCCGGGACCGAGCACTCGGTCCGTTTTACCCGACTGACCTTTACACCCGGGTCCATTATAACGAGGTTATACAGGTCAGACAACATTGTAAGATAAAATTTGCATCGTTTATTGTTCTTTCATTATTATCATTATTATCGTTATCAAGACTCATTCCCCAAGAGATTTATTAATCACGATGTGTTCGCTGTACTATGTCCCAATAGTCATTTCTTCGGGAGATGACGCGCACGGGAACAGTGGTTCTTTTTGTTCATTTTGCACAATAGCCGGGCAGCCCTAGAATATTTGCGATGAGCTGAGATTTGGTTTGGTATCTACGGAGTTGGGTGTCTGGGCGCTCATGTAGGTCGAGTACGGAGACGGGCTTCCCCCACAATTCCACTTGCTTCCAGAAAGACTTCCGCAGGGGCTCTCAGCGCCTAACTTTCCTGGAAAGCGGAAAAAAAACTCGTTAGGAACTCGATGCAAGACTCGATTGTTCCGATGGAGGTTATGTCCATCAAAAGCTCTTGAATTTCCTCATTCGGCCAGCCACTAAGGGGAATGGGATTTCGCAGAGGGTATTGGCGGCTTAGCTCATGGAAGATCCTCTATATTTATGATCGAGGAGCGATTCTCGCTATCACGGAGCGAGAACTTTGTTTTAAATCACTTCGCAATATTCTTCCCCGCGACTCGCTCCTCATTTCATCCTTCGTCCATCCATTCTTTCGTCTTTTCCGTCCTGACACGCGAAGTAAATAATGACTCAACAGCTTCTGCATAATAAGGCACAGCATCGAGAGGACCGGAGCCGCCATTACCGCTCCTACTCCACTCGAATCTGCCTCGTCCTCTGAAACAGCTTTTCCTAAATAGGCTCCCTCGGAGTGTTTCAATGTCGGAGAGCAGCATCGAGCGATCGTGCGTTTCCAGGTACTGGAGCAGCCATCGTTCGAGCTCCCGCTCGATTGCGAGCGGTTGAGGTCAGTACGGAGCGTGAATCGAGCCTGCTTTTCCTGACTCCTGCGAAGGAGCTCCGCATTGGTCTCCAAATCTTACACGGTGTGATTTGGCTCCGTGTCGGCACCTCTCTTGGCAGAGCACGGGCATTAGGTAGCGAAAGCATGAGGCAGTGTTGTAGGAAATCACAGGAAGGGAAGGGCTTCAGCTTCACCGGAGATTCTTCCGGTAACGACCCGGAAGCTCAGCGAGCCCGCTGTGTCAGAAACTATGACAGCTGACGCGTCTTCAGATCCGCCTGTCTAGTCCAGTTCGGGATCAGAACTCATAGCACCGATCCGAGTCGGAGGGAGCGAGGACACCGGAGCAGAGTCGACTCGAGCCGAGCAGCGGCGAGGTGAGTGAACAAGCGAGCGGACGGGCGGGCTAGCTTGCGAGGGCATAATTTGGCAAATATTGGTTGTCTCCCAAGACCTCCTTTCGCTTCCCTGTGGGCGCAAGCCGCGGACGGGCGCAGATGCGAGGAGCACGGAACAAAAGCACCGAGTTAGCGTGTCAGTTCCTCTTTGCTCATCAACTTAAGGGTGACCGTGACCAACACCAGTCCGCAAACGTGTCCGGAAATCTTGGAAGTTTTCACCATGACGAGAGCCCCGGAGATCATTCGCTCCCCTCGCGTGACATCCTCGCTTATTCTCAATGTGCAGGAGAATATTTCCACTATCGATGGGGAACCCGATTGTTCCCGACGGCTAAGCTATGGAGGGCTGCTGCGGGTACCGTGTCCGAAAGGTGCCAGCCGGAGTCGAGCAAGAGTCTCCGAACGGAGACGAAAGATTGAATTCAGCAAGTGCGGTAAAAAATTCGTATTAACTGCAACGATTCGAGACTGTCGGGGAGCTAACAGGCGGGATGGTGGGCAGGCGTCTTTCGGAACAAGCGACCGAGTGGGCAGAGAGCGCAAAATGGCAAGTGCATTTGTCACAGCGAACGCGAGTCGGCCCTCCAGACAGGGAGCGGCTGGTGGGAGAAGTTCTCCAGAGGAAAGCCGTCCTTTAAATCGAAGTAGTTCTTCTTGCCGCTGCGTCTCCGCTCCGCGGCGGCGGTCTTCTACAGCTCGCTGGCTGGTCGAATGACTTGCTGCTCGGCTCACGGGACGGCTGACACTAGCTGAGCGGCTGACTTGGTCTCCTCAACGTTCCTGCCTCTTTCTTTCTGTTTCTCCCTCGGAGCTGTCATCTCGAATTAGTCTCTCGGCTCTCTCACGGCGGGAACTCCGACGGCTCAGTGTCTCCAGGGGCAAGGAAAAGGCGGGCGGCAGGAACGAAGGGAGCTAGGAACAACCAGCGAACAACAAACGAGCAAGACGCTGTCTGCGAGGCCGTCGAGAATGGTATACGACGAATTTTGACTCTGAGGATGATTTTCCACGCGGGATCGCAGGATGTCCCTGCTTTGCGACAATCTGCCGAGACACTTATGCAGAGTTTAGGAACTCGTGTGCCGGATTCCGGGCGGGGATGATGATGCCGGAAAACAGTCGACCCACAATCTCTCACAACAACGCCACTCGAGGATCAACGAAGTGGATTTCCCCCCGCTGAGGATACCTGATCCTGATGGCATCCTGATTATGTATCAACAAACGGAAATAATCCAGTTAGACATGTACTTATATCTATGTAGGTATGCATCCTTTTCAGGAATCTCAGCTCTCTTTGATCTAACATCAAGACCACTGGAACACATCGAGGTTTGCTCTCAAAAGCCTGGAGCATCAGCCGGAACAGCCCCAACGCGAAGTGAATGGGCTCCTTTCAGCGTAGTATAAGATCAGCGATCACGCAATCTTGCGACAGGTGGAAAATGTTCCGCGGCGATCCCTCTGAGCCGGTGAGCGGGCTTCAGGGAGACCCCCGGTACGACCGTGGATTGAGCCACGTCCTTCGCAAACATCCACGTAGACAGAATTTCGATAAATAACTCACCATTATGGATTGATTTGGAATCTGGCGAATGCTGCATCTCTCTTGATTTTTCCTTGCAGTCTTTGAGCCCCTGACAATTGTTGTTTGTCGTGGAATCGGCTGTAGTCGAAATTGGTGATGGTGGCATTCCATCAGAGCTGCTCCTCTGTTGATTCAAGCGTTCCTGCTTGCGGAACTTTGCGCGTCGGTTTTGAAACCACACCTGCAAGGGGACAAGAAGGACCTTCTTCAAAAGGAAGCTCGCTTAGCGGTAAGGGGACACGCTCAATTTTCTCCTTCCAGAGCGAGTTCAACGAGCAGACCACGGGCCCATACGAGAAGCACCAACGGTAGCTCTCGAGTGGTGTATCCTCCCCAGCCCCATTCGTTATAAGAACATATCTTCCGTAATGATCGTATGATCTGTCATTTGCTGTAAGTGTGCGCGTACAAGAATATGAGCACGCGAAGGAGGAGGATGATTCGTTTTGCGGTGACAAAAGCTTAGTGGCCGAGGGAGGCCAAGTGGGCGGGTCGGCTTCCTCGGATCGTATCTTCTTGGCGGTCCCTCGCTGTTTCTATGCTGCGGTATGTCGCAGTCATCGTGTTCGCTGACGCTTGCCTCGCATTACTTCCGTTACATTAAACGCGGTTTTGTTCGAACCGAGTTGCTTGCTCTCTTCATTCTGTCGCGAACGAGTGAGCAAGCGAATGGGTACGGGAAGGAGGAGAATGGCGGGAGGAGACCAGCCTGCACAAGTCGATGCTCGCGCGAACTCCAGCGACCAGACAAGCGTTCCTCTCCGACAAATCGCGTAGGTCTTCATCATTGAGTCCCGTCGGCGAAATTTCCTCGACGGAGTGCTCGTCGTTGTCCCGAGTACATATATGTCGGCGGTCGTTCTATCGTTTGACGACTCGATCACGGCTTACTAAACTTTGGTACCCGCACACACCCTGGTAGAAGTCAGGCGACAGCGATTGGATTCGGAACGGATCGCCGATTAGCCTTGCGGCTTACTCCGTTCAACATTCCGTTTAGTTCCACTTAAGAGTAATGATCGGAGGAGATTTCGCTATAGTGTGCCAATAAAGGGGCAACACACGCCAGAGCGTGGAATCTATTTCCTCGATTTTGTGGGAACGGAATGATCGGTCGCTCGAAGAATCAGCGCCATACCGCACACCGAGGACTCGTGTATACACATCGGGGGAATGGGTGGGCGAACAGGATCGTTGTCAGCGTAGCCATCGAGCAAAGCGACTGGCAATCAGGGGATGGAGGCGACCGTTCGCGCGCGGAGCAAGTGAAAGAACGACGACTGGTCTCGTGTCTGTCTGTTCGTCGACCAATCGACGATTTGTGAACTTGAACGAGTCATGATGTGCGTGTTGTGTGTCTTCGTCGTCTGGAGGGTCGCGCTTTGTCGCTCGCTCGTCGCTCCAGCGACAGCCATCGACATCAACAACAAATGGCGACGAGGGGGAGCAACGACAAGGCACAGGTCATAACTCAGCCCAATGAGGGACGAGGACACAACAGTAGAGCGTTTCCTAAGGAGCCCTGAAGGGGTACTTTCGGGGGGCAGTTTGGAGAATGTAGATGGGGGCCGGAGGGGGAGCGTGTATTCCGCGCCTGCCACGCAACTAGCGGAGGCCAGTCTGCCGACTTCGGCCGCCGCTGCTGCTGCTGCAGTAACAGTAGCAGCAGTAGCGGCGTCAGCCTAGACCCAGTAAGCTAGAAGGGGGAGGGGGCGAGCAAGTGGGTGAGCAAGCAAGCAGCCTATAATCGAGTTAGGCTAATCTAATAGAAGGTTGCATTGCAAGTGCAGATTCGTCATCATCGGCAGCGCCGCGCAGTCCCGGCTATCCCCGTCGCGGCCGCCAACTTGCAGGAGCCCTCAGCCAGTCAAGCAGTCAACCAAGGAAGCGACCGGCCAGGCTGGCGGGCTGTCTGGCTGGCTGGCTGCAAGACGACAGACGATACAAACCTATTTGCTTCTTCTCTTACTGGTCTTCCCCGTCATTGAGCTGCCCTCATGTCATCTTCAATGTCGTCCTTAAAGTTCGACAATCTCGTGCTTCATCACATGCTCCGCTTTCGAGGTCGAGATCGAGTTGGGCTTGGGGAGAACGTCAGAACTCGTTTCGGAGCGGGTACATCTACGGAGAAATCGCGGAGAGCTCTTCGTCGGAGCCAGAACGCGAGCTCATGGGAAGATCTTCGTAGTGGGGTATTCGCGCGGGGAGGAGGTACCTGTTCCCACATTCCCGAGTCCCGTTCGAGTCAAGTGCAGGCGAATGTCGCGTGTCCGGAAGGAAGTCAATAAAATTCCCCTTTGTCGGTCGGGTGGACTGCCACATGCTCGTGTGACCCTCTATAGGAGGGAGGCTGCTTTAGTGAGGGCAATATCTGGACGAGAATCCTGGATAACGAATACGTGGAGGATGACGAATACCTGGTGGTATTTTTGTGAGAAAAGCCGCTGCCACCACCGGCGCGGTAGAAGCAGCAGACAGCGGAGCGAGCGGTTTGACAACGCGTGGTTTTGCTCTCAACTTCACTCTGTCCTCTGGCGCGCCCCTCGTTTTGGTAATTCGATTAGCAGATATACTTTCGCTACCCTACCACCCCTGGCTATCTGACTGGCTACGGTCGCTGGCTGTCCGCCACCATCAGAGGAAAACGCTAACCGACAAACGGGCAGACGGATGGATAGATGGACGGACGCACGGACAGACCAACAAGGCAGCAGACGAGCGAGCAAACGAAAGAAAGAACTAAACGAAAGACCTACTCATCGTGCCCCTCGCAACGACTGAGCCCCGGGGGTGGGCGAGCGGGCGGGCGGGCGGGCGCGAAACGGAGCAAACCACCTAAACTACCACCCACTCCCTTGGACGCCTACGCTCGTCCCGTTGGTCCGTTGTTATTTTTACAACAAACTTCTCTCGCCCGAAAAAGTCATTCTATCCCCTCAATCGCTCTCCCACTGGTGGTGGCACGGAGCTCCACCACCCCCACAACCACTGAAATCCAAATCGAGGTCTGAGCAGGGTTGCCCTCCCTTGCAGCCGCTGCTACTGCTGCGGCTGCCGCTGCTCCACGTTCTTCTCGACGGAAGCGACGAGCAAGTTGGACCCCACGAAGCGCCGAGAGCAGCAGAAATAGTGTGAGCAACGATCCTCCCAACGACCACTAATAGTGGTGAAGGAGACATCCTCTATCGGCACCACGGAGGGCGCTGCGAGGAAAAATATATCGGAGCACCAAGTAAATGATTCTTGTTCTCACTTTGGCGTTGGGCTGGTTGGCTGGTGAATCCGGTCCGGGGAATCGTCGTTCCGGTCTTACCAGCTCGCCGATCTTTCCGAGGAGTCGTCAAACGGAGCTTTCGCGACGAATTCCGGAAGGAGAACCATTGCGACACGAGTAATTAGCTTCTCCAGGAGTTTGTCAGCCCCGGTAGAAGTTTGTCGCAGAGGCTCCCGTAGTCGGAGCTCTTGGTACTCCTCGCAACATCGAACGCCTTGGTAACTATGCCCTTTTCGGAGGCTGCGAGTTGGTGCAAGTGAGCGAGTGAGTGAATGAAAGACGTACTGACTGATTGAAAAGATAAATACTTGCCACCCACACACACACGCACGCACACACCAGGCCAGACGAGCGAGTCAGCAAGAGCCAAGCCTTTGCCGAGCTTTCCCATCGAGAGACATGGCACCCTTCCACTCGTTCGTTCTTCCAGATAGGCAGTCGGTGTGTCTAGTGAGTCGGCGTGTTTCGTCATCTCGTCATTCGTAGCTTCCCACCGTCTTGGTCGTCGCCAACGTTGGCCGTCTCCGTCTCAGCAGTCGTCGTCATCGTCGTTCTCGCTGTCGTCGTCGCCGCCCTCGCGCAGAACCGGAGAGCTTCTCCATGTGCAAACAACTCTATTTACTCAGAAAAGAGTCTTTTTTCATGGCTCTCCAACAAGCGGCGTTTGCCAAGGAGAAGCAAAAAGAAAAAAACCTACTACGACGCGGCAGCTCTTTTCCGTTTGTCGCAATGTGTTCCGACGGAGAACAAGGAAAAGTGAGACGCCCCGCACTCCCGTGCTTCCGGGAAGACTCCCCAACTTTCCAGGTGGACTCGTCACGAGAAGCAGGACTTTCAGGAGCCAGAAGATATTTGACCGGAGAAGATCCCCGAGCATTGCAGCATACCGGGCAGCTGGGGATGAAACCCCAAAAGTGCTCGCGTCGAGGAATAGATTGCAATGAATTTATGGGATCATATCGTGGGTACCTGAACCTCCATCTGCCTTAATCCGATCCTTTCGCGAGTCCTTATCTCGGATGCTTCGAAAATCTCTCACGCACCTCCTCCAGGTGGTATCTTCTGTTGCTCTTCCTTGATCGCCTCTTCTGTATCCGGTAATTCGACCACGTGTCGACTCGTTTCCACCCGCTCGGCACGCACTCTTAGCCACGCCTTTCCGTGAAGGTATTCAAGTGTGAAGAGGAGCGGGAAGCACGGTGCTGATAGGAGAAGGAAAGCGGCCGTTCCACTCCTTAGCGGTAATCCAGTTTACGCCATCGTGAGGTGTCTGCGCACAGATAACGGACAGCTTCCCAGGCACGGACTCCTAACCAGATCAGCTGATAAAGACCTGCGCCCACCAACGCAGCGGGACTCGACACGAGCTCGGCAAATCGCATTCCTCTAATACGTATTGTGCTTCCTCGAAACGTTCTGTTCCGATGGCGCGTACGAGGCCGTGGGACGAATGAAATCAGGAACCTCGTTCGAGCAATACGTTGAAGACCAAGTGGAGAAATGTAATAGATTCTCAGCGGATGGCATTCTCCACGAGTTCCACAATTCGAGACCTCCGGGAAAACATTCGGCCACGTTCGGTGATGTCCGTCAGAGAGAGACTGGGCTCGCGTAGTTCTCCGGGCTTTCCGTTTTGGGGGAGTGCCCCTTCGCATAAATTCGTCCGCGAAGAAGAATAAGCGTCCCGAGAGAAGAGATCTTTTTCGATTTCTCCGGCTTCCTGAACAGCAGCCGAATCTCGAGGCTCTGGAGAGCCGCTGAGCACGACAGATGCAGAAAAAAACAGCGTTCGTTTCTCCTGTTGGTTATCCGTTCGGCCCGGTCGGCGAATTGCATGCGAGGAAGCATCTGTTGCTGTCGAGGCTACGCACTTGCCCAGCTAATCGCGTATGCAAGTGAGTCGTGCTCCTCGTTTCTCGCCGCGCTCCGTATTCAGTGTCCCTCAAAGCAGAGGAAACAATGCACCCGGAGCAAAGTGCGGCCCACGTTCTTGGGCTTAGGTACGAACGATCTGCCCCCACCCTCCGCCCATTTGATTCCTCCCCGGTCCCTTCCTTTACGTGGTCGTCCTTCCTTGCAAAGTACTTTTCAATTGGATGTAAACGGGGCGGAGGGTCCGCTGGTTAGATTGAGGAGAGCACAAGCGGCGGAGGCGGCACGAGAAAGAGCACGATGAGGCGCTGTTGCTCTGGAGAAGGAAGAGCCGGGGGTCCGACGGTCGGTCGGTCGATCGCTCTGTCGCTCTGTCGTGGGATCTGAGTTAAAGAACTCTTTGCTTGAGGCAGACCGGCACTCAACCAGCGGACTCGGTAGGCGAACAGGCTGTTTTCTCCCTCTCTCTTCGTCTCCCGTTATTTTTCTCTCACGGACTGCTCGCGTCGCTGGAGACGAAGAGACCATACGTGGAATAATACACTACGACCAGCGCTGCGTCGACCCGTAGCCAGCAAGCCAACCCACCTGGCTGCTCACACGTCTACGTGCCCAGGTTGCTCTTTGCATTTTGAACCGGGAAAACGGAGGAGGAAACAGGGAGCGGAATCGAGAACCGGGGAGAACAGAGGACGCAGAGGATCCGAAGCCGGGATCCACGTCTCGTATAGCAATGCTCGGAACGTTTTAGAAATTTTCGAAACCAGTCTAAGGTTGCCATGGGCTTCACTTTCCCTTCAGTGCAGAACGAAACCTCTGACTTCCTCGACGTCCCGGGGCAACTTTGTGCACCTGGAAGCTCAGCGAAGAGGCTGCAGCCGGTTCCTAGTCGCGGTATCGCGCGCCCCGCTCCATCCGGCTCATCCATTACAGTTCGACGTAAGAACCCCGAAATCTGTGGAATATCTCCTCGTCATCTTCATCGGATTCGTGAATCTGAACTAGGGTCGGCGGTCGATGTTTCGCAGCCTCGTTAACTTCGATGGCTAATTAGCGTATGGTCGAATAATTATCCCGAGATAAGAAGCTCCACGCACGGACGCCTGCGTGCCCGCCGCCGTCGATACGAGCATCGTCGGACGAGTGAAAAAAAACGTGCCGGATCGGTCGAGAACGCCGAACACAGCGCAGGTCGAGGTGCGTCAAGCTTGATTTGCGTATCGGTCGTCTCTCCAAAATATTCATTCTCGCGCCCAATAGGCTCGAAGAGAACACCGCCCCTCCTTCGTCGCTCAGCCCCTCGTCGTTGCCTGCCGCGCATATCCGTCCGCGCGCCACCCGTGCCGCGGCGTTCGGGACATGAAGCGCGTGGATCGCGAAGGTAGGTAGATTTGACAGCCATCCGGTACAATGTTCGGCAACTCGGGGCAAGGATCAATCGGGCGAGTGAGCAATCGGGGGATTCCGGCTCCGCTTGCTCTTCGCAAACTTTCCAGAGATCTAGCCGAATTACTTTTCCTCCTGCTGTAAAGTTTTGTTGCGGGCTCTGGCTGAAGCTGCTCAACTGGAGAGACCATGGACGCCGAACTGGTTGTCGGGTGAAAAATGAGACAAGTGAGCTGTTGCTCATAGAGCGTTCTTTGCGCACAGATATTGACTAGCTGCCTGCTTTCCTCGCTGACTGAGCAGATGGTACCGAACGCGCATCTTAATTGAGAGATTTTTAACTGTACTACCACCGCCGCCACCACCTCCAGTGGCTGCTCTGACACTACCTCTACCACCGAGCAAACTTGAATGGTGTTGGGTAGCGGTTGGGGATTCCCGTCCGAGATTGCTTGAATGTCTAGTTCGTTGCTCGGCTGGCTACACTGGATGCTCGTGGATCGCCCGTTCAAGAAATGCACGAGTATACACAGGCCGAGCGAGTGAGCGACCGGCCGGCTGACTGGTACCGCTGCGGCTGCCTAACTCAGTTCAAAATGATAGATCGTTTTGCACTCGAAATCCGGAGGACGAGGGGACATGACGAAGCTTGTTAGAAGGCTTGTAATGCAAATTTTCCGAGCGACCATGCGTCCGCGATGTGAAAGCCCAGCGAAGCAACTGATTTCAGGTCCAAATGCGTCGCGATAACACCGTATTGTTTTTCCTTCCGGTAGCGCTGAATGCGCTACCGGAATCGTAATCATGGGGTAGATAGTTGGGGGCTCGTACGGATAGGACGCGTCGGGAATGACGTCGAGAGTGAGAATCCGAAGGCTCTCCCACAGTGAGCACGGCGCATTTACGTCGCTCCATACATGGGTCAAGCACAGTTGGAACTTGACGGGGGATGTCACGATCTCGATCGGATAGCGATCGCCTGAAACGCTACGCGAATCGAATGAGCCAATGAATGATCTCGGGGGACGTGAATCCAGAAATCAAGGCTGAGGCATTTAATTGAATTCAATCGTGGCCGAGATCTGAGTTGACCACTCGAAAGAGATCGTATCGGGCGAGAGAGCGACTGATGGATCCGCGGAGAAGAAAATAAATTGTGACTTCGACTTGTACCAATCGTTTGATTAAATAGAAAGGGCCCAACACCCTTCAGAACGGACGGGAGAGAGAGGGAGAAAGCTGGATCGGAGAGAGTTGTAAGATAGCGAAAGAAACCATGATTTAGAGAGCCTGTAGAAATGAAAGTGACTGAATGTCGACTGCCCGCGAGCGGCCGACCGGCCGGCCAACTGCGACTGACTGACTGTATTGAGTTTCAGTCTCCTGAGGTCGAGGATTGAGTTACGAGGGGTAAACACAACACAAATATGACGAATGAGATGGTTGTTCTGGTCGAGGTCACCACCGGCCGTCTATACACTCGTTCGGAAACCGCGAGCCATGCGATAGAGGCAGACTCGGATCAGACGTCTGCAGCCTCAGCTTAATTATTGAAAGGAATGCGACCTTGGAAGACGGAACGATTGTTAGGAGAAGAAAATCACTCGCGCCCAGCCTCAGCTCCCCAGATCGGGAGCATGAAAAATCGTCAGACTCGTGAAAACGTCAATAAAACGCCCGAGAATGCCACTGTGTTGGGGAGGTAGCTGAGATGCCAGGAATCAATCTCCCATCGACAGAAGCATCTCGCTTTCGATAGAATCATTTGAGGAGGAACTCTCATTGGACTCGCACTGGTCAGCCATATTGTTCGAGCTCTGACTCGACCCACGGACTCGGACCATTGTTGATTGTTGACCCGTTTCGACTGAATCATTTGAAGGCAGACCGTGAATTTTTGTTCGCAGTCCATCAATTCATCTCCTGAACTAGTTAGCGCGAACGGCCGGTCTCGGACCGCTGCTTTCAAGTCCAGCTTGCTCGGATGGTTCGTGAGCACTTTGCATTCAGCCGAGCGACGGCTCGGACAGGAGGCGTGACTTGCAATTTCCCTTATTTATTGGCTGGTAATTGTCAACCTATGCACTATATGGTACTCCAGAGCCTGGCACTGCCTTAAGTGGTAGCGGTAGTTGCAGTGGTGATGGTCGCCGTGGTGGTGCGCAACGACTTACGCAGCCATTGAAAGTTGTAATCGGGCAATAAAACTGTTGAACTCGCGAGCTCAATGGAATCTCATTCTCGATCGCGCGACTCTCTTGCCAGTTTCGGTAGTTTGTCGGAAGGTCTTTGAGTCACGGCAACAACTCCTAGAGGAGATTGTAAACACTTCAAGGAGCTTCTCGCAGATGGTTGACAGGTGGTGGCGTCAAAGGGTGCGAAGTGGCATTCAAACTTTCGCCGTGGCCTGAAGGATATCGCCGCATCGACACATCGAGAATTGAGTCGATGACGAGATGTCAACCCGGAGCTCGGACTGCTCAGACTGGCATCGATGCACTGCCGTCAGGAGTGCACCACTCCTCCTCACTTCAGCGGAGCAGAGGAAACTCACAAAGGAAAGGATGGAAGCGGCTGAACACCGAAATGGCTCGTCCCAGTAAACTGGGTCTGAGCGGGCCGTCTCTCGACCGTCTTCCGAGCAGACAGCTGACCGGACTTGAGTCACCGAGCACAAAAATCTCGAGTGCGTGCGATCACTGGAGACAGGTTAAACAATCATTTAATTGTCCGTATCGTCATCCTTCGCCCGCTCCCTAGTCCCGCTCTCTTGCTCGTGCCGCCATCTGCCAGCTAGTCGTCAGCCAGCAAGCTAGCTAGCTGCCTGGCTACCGGGAGCGACAGGGTATTTAAACACATATAAGCTTAATAGAGTTGTCATCCACGGTCTTTGAGTCCATTGTCATTGAGCTTCGACAACCGCGACAACAGCGACGACGAAGAGAAGGACGACACGGGGTGGGGGACCGGAGCTTAGCATAGCTCAACTCAGAATCGCATTGGCGCACCGGGGAGAAGCTGTCGGGGTGTTGCGGTTGCTCATCGACAATAGAACTCCCCCCCTGGTGCCGCTTGCTGATCTATTTCTACCGACAGAGAGACGATCAGCAGCACAGCATCCTCGTTGATTATCTGATCAAAATCCTCTACGATATGGAACGCTGCCGGGTCGACCCATGAGTTGCTATCGTGCGGCTATTTTCAGTTTCTCGGAACCTCGGATCGGTTCCTGGATCCGTGTGAGATGTGCTGATTTCCTACTGGGGAACTCCATAGGATTCGGCGGAAGACCACGGAAGTTCCGGATCGGAAGACCGTCGAGCGGATTAGGTAAAATGATTCGCACCGCGCGATCAGAACGCTTTCCGAGATTGGTCTCCGGCACTCGGTCCGCTGTACGGACGTGTAGTCTCCATGAAGCGGGAAATCACAGGCGGGAGAGCCCCGGTGATAGAGAGATGTGACACAGAGCGGATGCTCGGCGCATTTTCAATATTAAAAAAACGAGCGGGAGAAGTGAAGAGACATCGCTTCACGCGCCATTGATCTCGCTGATGAATCTCTGAAGTCAGCGACGGAGTACCGGCCGGCACCTGGTGACAACAATACAACGAAGGCAAGAGAGGAGCGATATCGCGAACGCACGGAGCGAGCGACAGATAGATAGAAAACGAATACAGCGAACCCCGCTCTCGACAGAAGACTTCTCCATTCAACAAAGAAACACAAAAAAAATATACGATCCAGCTCGACATATTGTCACATTTAGTGAAGCTATCGCCAGGCACTCGCTCTGTTCCGCAAGTCCGCGAACCCCGATGACATACAAACGGTTCTCCATCCACGAAAACGCTCAGGACGGGACTATCACTAATAGCAGTAGCTACCGCTGAAACGGCCATTAGAGTTGTCGAAGTTCCCGCATCCTGGATAACGGAACGGTGCCGCGAAAATCACAGTCGTCGAAAATCTCTTCCGGAATGGTCCGGTGGCGCGCAATCTTCGCGAGGGCTCGGGACGATCATGGTGGCTATCGATGGATCGCTAGGCGCTAAATTTTTTCGCCGCAGTACTTGTGTAGCGAGCCCGGAGAACTACCTAGGTGTTCGCTGGTGCCGGCCTGGTGTAAATTGAATTTAGTCCACCTGCACTAGAAACTCTCCCACCACGTCCCAAATCCTGAGTAATCTGTTAATCTGATTACAGCCAAGCTAGCGGCAGCCGGCCGGGCTGACTGAATGGTTGGATGGCCAGCCCAGGAAACGCGTGCCACATCGCCCCCTCCAACTTCTTCTTCCCCCGAGCTCTGAACCCGGCCACAGACATCCTCCGTGGACTATTTGTTTCATAACAGGTGCCAACAGATTGTGCTTTGAGGTTCATTGACGAACTCCACGAGTAAGAGGATAAGTGGCGGATAAGTGAATTCGTATCTGCTATGTAAATACGAGACGGATAGAGACAAACGGAGCAGATGTGCTCGCCGAGGGACGAGAGCCCGAAAGTGCAAGCCCAGAATCCTCCGCGCCGGACGAAAGAAACAAAGGCTTCTATTCACCCGTCAGTACTTATCCACTTGCTCGGCGAAATAGTGAGCTGTTCACGCGGATCGATCCCCGGTGAGCCTCCAGATTGTATATTGCGAGGGCGGTCGGCAATGACAACTATGACAAGAATTCAGTCTGAACTCTTGATCTTGCTCGGGTGTCACCGCGAGCCCTCCGAAAGGTGTTTTCGGTTTTTGAACTCTTCCGAAGCGTACGAACGCTGGCAGAACGATGACGTCTTCGTAAGGGTTGTTATGATGTATGATTGTATAGTTAAGCCCCCGCTCTCGAGCCTTCTGAGGTAAACCAGGTCCTGTCTTCACCCTCCACTCGAGAGCATCGCCATCCCTCATGGGAAAGTCAAACTGTCGACTTGGCGTCCTCCCACGCAGCGAAATTCATCGTTTCAATGTGGTTACACAAAGGGCCCCGAGCCCACTTCCCCCCTATAGACAGGCGAATAGATCCGGCGGTAGATGAGCTAAAAGAGAAACTTGTTTGACCAGTCCCAAGCGAAAGTGAAGATGACACACTCGATCTCTTATAGATTTCATGAAAACTTCACCGACAACAACCGCGGTTCCCACAAAAAAATGAGTGAATCCCGCGCCGTCGTTCCGGACGAGAGTTTTCAAGCCCAAAAAGAAGGGGAGGGCGAAGGCCACGATGGTGTTCGGAGAGCACTTTCACTCTGACTGCAATTTCAGCCAGCGAATTCGGGCGCTTCCGGATTATCTCCAACAATTTATCTCCAGGACTGATGTTCTGAGCATCGCTCTCTGCCCGCGACTGATCAGCCGGACCCGCTCGAATCCGATGGAATTCGAGTCTGGGAATTCGTCCGCGTGTTTGCAGCGGACCCGCCCAAGTGCTCATGGAGAAGAAATCGAAAACTGCTCCTGAGACAGACACGTGTCTTGCTGCTGCTGCTGTCGTGGTTTGTTAACCAAAGCCTCTTCAAATCGATTTTTCTATTTCCCCGCTCCCGTTCGATCCCTCACGGACCGTTCGTGGTATTCCACGAGCCATGTCACTTTTTATCCACTTCAAACTCATTCTATAATAATACAAGCAAAGAGCTGACTGAGCGTCTCTGCGGAGGTGCCCCAAACCATTCCGAAACCGGATCGAGCATCATCTGGACGGTGACTACGGCGGCCAGTTTTTGTTGAATATATGTAAGTGATTCGCTTGCGCAAGGAACTCTCATACAGAGTGTAATTGACCTCCGACAGCCGCGATGAAGGATCGGAGCCCGCGCGCGATCTTCAATCATGGCCAATCAGACACTGGCCAATCAATATCACGGCCCTGCATTTTTGAGCGATGTTCCTTCGCAGCTTGCAGCGTCGAAGAGGGAGCGATTCTCCGAGCCTCGAACATGCCATGAAAAGTGATTCTGCGCTCGGCTGGAATAACAGAGAATCCGGAATGGTATGAGCTCGGATCCGAGGACTGAGCTTCGATCCATTCAGGGAAGCGGCAACCTGCTCGGCTGGTCCTATTCAGAGCTCGACGAGGCGCGTTTCTATTCATGATGAAGCAGCTAATGGACCGAACTCAAATGCAGTCAGTCAAGTGGTTATTTGGTTGTCGCCCATCTAAGGCCTAGACTCCCGGGCTCGACGAGCTCGCGCATTTCCCCGACCGACAAGAAGCCTAACGACGATAGACAGTCAGTGGATCAGTGAACACATGACTGACTCCATTCAGTTTCAATGAACTCTTCAAGTGAGCATCGCAGGTGTGCTACACGGCGGACTGTATGTAGGCGGATTGAAGCTCAGGGAGGGGACTTCGGGTACTGCGAGAGGACTCAACCGCCAGGGAACAGTTTTCCCGCGTACATACCTCAGAAGCTCGCAATTTTCCAGAATTCTACGGGATTCGAATCGACTTCGCGACGTGGAGCATCCGTGCTGCGAAGGAACCTACGACGTGTACTCACCTGGACCCGTGCTTCTGTGAGGTCGGTTTTCATTGCGATCTCCTCCCTCGTGTAAATATCGGGGTAGTGCGTCTCCTGGAAAGCCCGTTCAAGTTCTCGCAACTGCGCCGAGGTAAACGTTGTCCGAATCCGTCGCTGTTTCCGTTTTTCGCTGAGGACGCCCTCAGTGTGCGGCGTTGGGGACGAATAGACTTTGTATGGGAGAGCGGCGGTCGCGGCTGCGGCTGGAAAGGAAACATCGATTATGAATATCACTAGCGTCAACTGCTGATCAGCTGGATACACGTTTAATACGGTACTCCCGGTCCCCCGTGAGATCGTCCAGGAGCTCCCCTCCGAGGACGAGCGCGTTTCCGAGTCGTGGAATGTATGTGGTTTGTTACAGTGAGTGTCTCGATCAAGGTCAGCTCGACTCCGTCAGTAGCTACATTATGCGTCTTGAGACGCACCGCTCGGAGCGAGGGTACGCTCCGAAGCATAACGAGGGCATTCTTCTCGGAGCGACCTCGATGTCGCTAGGAGTTGTTCCGCGCGAGGATCGCAAGTATGGGGCGGCCTCGGAAAAATGCCACGGGATGCGGAAAAGGGCATGAGCTGACGTCACCGATGGAGTATCCCCGAAGGCTTTGCACCACCGCCGCTGCGGCGCTCGCTCAGAGTAAAGCAGCCAGGAAAACAGTCGAGTGAAGTCGTTCTCTGCCGCCGCCGCCGCTAGCTGGCAGCAGAAAAGGCAAAGGAAAGGCAGAAACGGCGTCTCGGGAAGAGGGAACAGCCTCCACCGTCGCTGCGTCGCTCCCGCCGCCGCCGCTGCCGCCATCTCAAACAGGAGGGTTGTAATTTGATTAGAGCTGAGGAGCCAGCAGCCAGCCAGTCGGGCTGCCTGTCTGCTCGCAGGAGCTGGTTCAGGAGAGCAAGCACAGGGACGAACAGCCAGCGAGCCAACCAGTCAGACCGGCAGGCAAGCAAGAAGAGCAAGACGACCAAGGAGGACGGGACGCCATACAGCCAAGGGAGCACCACTCGGTCGGTCGGCCGGCCGACCGGTCGCCTCGTCTCAGCCAGCGAGCCAACCAACCGGCATTCGAAGCAGGCAGAGGAGAACACAGGACGAAAAAAAAGAAGACATGAGAGAAGGTTGAGAGAGACAAGGACGTCTCTGAGAAACAACTCACACACTCAAACGAACAAACGCACGAGCAAGGGGTCGGAACAACAACGAGGGCAAGCAGAGAGGACTTCGCCGGAACTTTTTCTTCATCACCGCTTCTCGGCATGGAGTTCATCGCGCGACTTCTCCGGTTGTGGATTCTATCGGAGGAGCGCTCATCTGCTTCTCGTTCGAAGCAGAATATCCGTACCGTCGCATCTGCTTGCCGTGGAACGATCGCCCACCGACAACGGGGAATGCTTTTCGGCTTATGTCCGGGATCCGGTCACGAGCCTTGACCGTCTCGACGTCCATGAGCTTCGTCCACGCCGTCGGGGCAGCCCATCCCGAGCGGGAGTCTCAGAGTCGAACGTTCTACTCGCTGAACAAGCGACCGCGCCAGGAGGGACAACGGAGCCTCCCACACGACCGAGCACGCAAGCAAGCAAGACAGTAAAGGAAGGGCGAAGCAAAACTTGCCGCCGGCGCCATGTTCCCATCATAAAGCCGGGCTATTATGTGCCGTGTCCCGCTGAGTCCGACAGAGGGCTCCGTTCCGCACTGCTTAGTCAAAACGTCGCTTGCGCGCTCGTCCCGTGGTGTTCCATGGTGTGTTTATGTGCTCATGGACCCTGTCGTTGTCATCGTGCCCATTATACCCATCGTCATTATCGTCGTCATCGTTGCCGTCATCTTTGTTCTTGCGTTGAACCAGCAAGTTGGAGGTCAGCGAGGCGCAACGCGCTCTCGATGCTATGCCGAGATCTCGTCGCGAGCTCTCTGTTTTGGAGCCAGGGCGGGACGGGATATCATATTTAATTTCCATGGAAAGGCTCCTCTACTGACACGTTTCCCGGACTTCAGCAGTAGATAATAATGGTTCGGTGGAGGATTGCTCCCCCGGCAGCGGTCTTCGCCGGCTGATAATTATGGAAGTATTATCTGTAGAAGATTTTCCGAGATCAACTAGGCAGGCAGAGACACGACGAGGCGGGATCAAGGCCTCTACGGCTCCCTGCCTCTCTGCGAATGCTCTCTTGCAAAGACGCTCAGAGCGTCGCCTCGGGTGTGATTTCGGGGACGGAGTTTTGATTCCCATCGCTAAGGGAATCAGGGTCAAGGTATAAGCCGGTTGAGCATTTCCACCGGGGGCCGAGCTTCTGAATCTCTCCAGGTCAACGCTGCCATCCCGAATTTCCGTCGGGAGGGCCCGATTGAAAACGGACCTAAGCAGACTATCATAAGACCCGCATGACGGCTTCGTGTAGCTCATGGCATGTTGACTTTGTTGCGGCAGAAGCCTTCGGCGGCGTCAATTCATTCGCGATTCTAGCCATACTCCATGACCGAAGCATATTCCTGTATGCAGTGTTCATCCCTATGCTCCGAATCTACTCAGTTCCTGGACTAAGGGATGATAATTTTCTTTAATTCTAATTGGTCTTGCCATTGGAGATCAATCCTGTCGGGGGCAGGGTCCAGATTCGGAAGCCCCTCCCCTGCGAGCACTCAAGTATCGATGCATTCTTCCGGCAATCGCGGGAACTCCAGGCGTATCCTCCATATGTTTTGACGTCAACGGAATCAGCTGGTGGGAAGGTCTCATAGAGCAGGCGAGACAAGCGATGAAGAAAAAGCGAGAGAAAGGAGAGAGAGCGGTAACAAGAGGGCGAGTGTCTTGCTTGCCACCGCCGCCGTCTCGAAGTTTATGTCGTTCCTCGGCTCCCAGCCTGCCAGTCGGGCCGCCAAGCTGCGTTGTATGTAGTACCTCGTTGGTTCGTTCGTTGCTCTTCCCCTCGGCTAGCTAGCTCGCTCCGTTCGTTTCTCCATGATAAATTACACCCCTCCGACTCCCCGGAGTTCGTCCATCCCCCACGACCACCAATGCCGCCGCCGCCGCTGCCAACACCGCCGCCGTACCCTTCCCAAGTCGTCGTCGTTGCCTCTTCTGCTTCGTTCCCTCTCCTGGCAGCAGCACCCCAACCCCACGATAGGCGGAGCTTGGGGGCGGAGTCTGACCTGCCGTTATAAGGCTAAGTGAGTCTCTCCTCTCTACACCACCGCCATCGCCGCTGCTCCTTGCAGCAAAAGCACCAGCAATGGACAACAACAATAGCGTCCGAGATAACGGCGGCGGCTGCGACGACGGCAACAACAATAAATGAAAGGATTTGAGCTTCAACAAAAGCTAACGATAAATAAGTTCCGCTTTTTCCTCGGCTCGGAACCTGAGTTGAATATCTAAAGCTCAGACCGACCATGACCGAGTGTTCAATGCCCGACGTGATCGTGGCATGGCGTTCCGTGGCGTAAGGGTGCCCCGAAAGCCGTCTACCGAAGCAGCTAATTGAATCGAATGAATCAGCGAAGGGAATGAATTCCGTATACCACGTAAACGACGTCATCTGCGTTGCTGGCGCAAGGGTATCGGCGCAACTGACAGCCCGGAGCCAACAATGGAACGGCGGCATAGACCGCTCGAAACTCGAGGGTTTCAAACTCAAATTCGATTCTGACATCTCTCGCTTCTTTTCTTCGACACTCGGAAACGATGGGCGAGAACAAGGAAGCGGGGTAAACTTCGCCGATGAAATTTGAGAGCAAACCCGCGACTCCGCCAATTTCCACTCGGCGTTCGCTCAACCCGCAATTTCGTCAATTTAGGACGAAACAACGCAAGGCAAAGACTTCACATTAGAGCTGATGATGCGAGCCACCAAGCCAACAATGCGTCGAAGGCCTTGATTATTATCGTTCCGTTATCAAGATTACAGTCCGGGTAATGTGCTTAACGTGTTGTGCGGACGCCTCAGTGGCCCATTTTAGAGAACGAGCTGAATATTGAATTATCACCCGCAATTCTCATAAGTGTTTATAGCCACACTGCCGAATCCCGATTGTTGTTCGCAAATCCAGAGCTGGTTGCGCTAAATCTCGATGTCCCGCCTGCGCAATTTATTCATTAGACGGAAAACCCTTCAAATAGCGCAGTTTCGAGCCCGTGGTGCTGCGATCTTCGCTAGACGAGACAGGCGATTGCGATGTCGACCACGAAGGGAACGCAAGTCCTTTTGTCGCTCGGCTTATAAATCCCTCCCGGGGAACTCGGAAGAACTGAAACGTCGGACGAATGTCCTCCGGAGGAGTGAATCCGTCCAGCCATCGCTGGGGGTTGTTCTTCGGACGAAATAGAAGTCCTCTTAATGCCTCCAAACAAGGCGTTTGAGATGTGGACAACTTTCGAAGTCGGTTTCCTTGACCTGACGGTGAATTGCTCCGCATCGAAGCGGCGAGTCCTCAGGGAGCAGGCAGCCGTTCAAGCGCGCCGCCATACGATGCGCGTGAATCTGTCTGGCCGCACACAAACTCGAACCCCAGACGACATTAGGCCTAATTTGAGGTGGACACATTAGTGTTAGAGCTAGCTCCTTCCTGTTAATGACTAGAGCCGACCGTTTCCCCGCAAGTTAGCGGAGGAAGATTGGCGAGCTCTCGGAAGGCGCGGGACAGAGAAGGGTTTCAGCGTTGCACTCTTGTCCTAGAGCTGTTCGTCGTCCTCCACTAACACCACCAAACTGTAGCCAGAGTCCTGCAACGGCGCGCTGCGGCGGCGGCGTGAGAGTGCCACCAAGTGGTAATGGTGGCGGAAAAAAACTGCTGGATTTGGTGTCGTCTGTGTCCGCATAAACTCTAGTCGTCCGACGGCCGCAGAACGACTAACTTGTACAATGGTCACTGGAATTCGATTAAGCACACGACAAGAGAGCTACTTCGCCTGAGTTGTTCGTTCCGTTGTTGCAACTTCCCATTGTTCCCGAGTGAGTGTGCCCCGATCGCCACAGAACTCCTACAATCACCCAGTAATCATCCGATGCCCCTCAGAAAGTTCCCGACCGCGTGAAGCGACTTCCCGTCTCAATCCGTTGGAGTCGTGCCCTCTGTCTCGGACTTCTCAGCCGAGGGTTCCATTCTTTCGAACAAGGTGACCATCGCTTCAGAAAATTAGATTCGGAAATTCATCGAAACTCTCGAATCATTCGTTCCATGTACATATTGTTCGAGTTTTCGCTCTGTCGGATCGGTCGAGCCGAAGACTGGTGAGCCTCTGCACTCAGAGGTGTCAGGCAGAACTAATAATCATGACAAACGCATGCGGTGAGTTTTCCGGACGTCTCTGAAGCTGCGCGGAGTTCTGATGAATGTTCAGCAGTCCGCAAAGTGGTGGAGCGCTCAGCTGTCTTGGCTGGTCGTCGGCCGCGACACATTATTGCGATTAAATGTGACAAATGCCGCAAATTATGCGAGCGGGCTCACTAATTGTGAAGAAAGTCCGAAAAAGTTTCGACAATCCGCACATTAGATTAATGTTTCAGTCGGTTTGAGCCCAACGAGCGAGGAATTGGAACGATGGGAATAGCGGCAGCGGCAAATGGAAGCGCCCACGAATCGGATAGCACTCACCATCATCAGAGTGGCCGAGCTCGAGTGCAAATTCCACAACTGCGACGACGACGTTACAGCGGCGAAGAGAAGCACGGAGAGACTAAGAGTCCCAAATGACGATATCTTGGAAGAAAAATGTTCGGTAGCGATCACGCCCTCCGTCGTTCTTCTCCCCGTTCCTCAGACCGCCCGTCCGCCAGCCCGCCCGCCACCTCGTACGACCGACCACACGGCGAGCAACAGTCCCCGCAAGTCGTCTTCGTCGTTCTTGTCGGCGTCTCCGCCATTGTTGAGTGAGGGACCGGGAGGCCTAGCTGAATAAAGGGACGCTTTGATGAGCTGGTTTCCGATCACGTCCTCGGACAAGCGAGCTCGTCTCTCTTCGAGCTCGAGCGAAGAAAGTCCGAGACGCGCAAGCGAGCGTGCAAGAAGAAGTCCGCCCGACAGCCAGTTAGCCAGACCGCAGCGATCTGACTTTTCCGTCATCGCTCAAACAAGTCGATGCCTCTAAAAACAGCTGTTTATTCGAAAACAACACAACGACGAGGAGAAGCAAAGAGACGACTCGTACAAAGTCTTCCCCGGAGGTTCGCTGGAGGCGAAAAGCCACCCTCGGCACACGGAAGCGGAATCGCCTCGGTTCACCTATTTGTCATTCGAGTGCATTGTTTATCAGCGCTGTTTTCGGCGGGAGGTGGAGGAACATTCCGACGAGATACGGTAGCGGCCGGAGCTGCTGAGCGTTTTATGGAATCTTGATGGCCCTCCCGGTTATATCGTCTGGGTCTCATTGTGGGAATTTTTCCCGCAACCTGTGAGAATCGCTTCTTCCGAACTCCCCAAGCAGCGCAGCGATAGGAGGACAGCGAGTCCGGTTCCAGGGAGCGGCCAAGAGCTGAACGGAAGTGTGATTTGCCGCATCCAAATCACATTTCTATTGGTGCCCATCGGTCAAGTCGCCCCGCAGACGTCCGGTTATCGCTAGAGGGAGCCATCGGAAAAATCCACTTGTTGTAGCCGATGCCGACGTTGTCTTCGCTACTGTGGCACCGCCGCATGGATTGCTGGTAGAGCAGCACCCACCAGTGGTGCCGCCGCGAGTGATCTCCTGAGTTTCATCCCTCAAGTCGTCGACGTTCCCTGACTCAGACGAAAGCCAGTTGGCATTCCGAAACGCCAACAGCGCCTCGCCAACGTTGGGGATCGATTTTTCAAGCAGCACTCGCTCGGTCTGTCGGACTCTTCGGTCGACGATCGGCGAGGGGTTGCCGTGTTCCGTTCGCGGAAACAATCCATTTGAGTCGTTTGCAGTAGCGCTCTTCATGAGGGTTTACATCTATCGTCGACACCTGATTGGAGATCTGGCACGGAGAGCGCATGCGCCGATGACCGAGAGACCGCACGCAGAGGACGGCGGAACTTGTTTTTGTAGAGGACGACTTACCTTGACCGAACCATGAAACTTGTCGCCCGGAACGATCTCTGTCCGGACTCCAATCTGATAAGCGGTCGGTGCGAGGCCAAACGTCAGCATCGGTTGCGCCAACAGGAAACGGGAACACTCCTCGGGCTCCACCTGCGCAAAACGAAAAAATATCTATTATTTTCTGATTTCGAAACGCAAGGCCGGGCAAAAGTCTCCAGGCATCCGAGGAGATGGGATTCCCCCTCGTTGATGAAGTTTTCACGCCTTATCAATCTACAATTTCCCCGAGAAGTTCCCAGCATGTCATTCCATCTTATCGCAACAAGTTTGTCTTTATCTTCCCTTATCGACAAGCATGGGCGGTGGGGACCGCCGAGGGAGTCACGTGAGTCTTGATTGGTAGTGGATTATGTGACAAGAAAGAAATACGGGGTGCTCAGCGGGTTTAGCATTCAAATATAAATCCCATTTGCGACGACAAGCCGTTGGGATGGGAGCGCTCTTCTACAAACATACATCAGTGCCGTAAGCCGCCTACATTCTTTTCGCGATCATTGACCACTTCAGCACGACGCGAAGCGCGAATTCTCTTTCTTCCAAACCAGCCCCAGTGACTTTTGCTGTCTAGGTGATACCTTTCATCCGATTCTGCTAATCAGAAGCTCCAACCAAAAGAAGAATGCCATCCCTGATGAGAGGACCGACGGCGAAAGCTCGACCGCTAATTTTTATTCCCTCTCGGTACCTTTCGCATCGGGCGATAAATCATAACTACTCCCGCTAGGGTTAAGGGTAAACTAGGCTCAAGTCGTTATTCAACCAGCGACCGGGTCGAGCCATCCATCATGCTCATTGCTCATCGTCACTATCGCGGTGCAACAATCCGCGTGTTGCAACCGTACTAGGCCGAACTAACCCCTGACCTTTTCTACTCTCTTGTTTTTTTTTGTGAGCGGAGCTCGATGTACCGCAGATTGAGCATCTGTCATTGGAACTGTGTAGGTGAATTGACACGGAGTGCTGACTTGCTCGCTCACTCGAATGCTAGCAAGCACTTCCGTAAAGTAGCCTTTGATTGAGGGAAACGGGCTGCTTCTGACTGACATCTAGTTTAGGGGAGGCTTCTCGGACGAGTCTCCATTCCACGATGTTGTCCTCTCGCTGATATAGATATTAGAATTCTCCCCTATCGATTTGGGGAAATCAATCTGAAGTTCGAACGCCCCAGTCCAATGAGGAGATTTTCTCCCGACTGATTTTCGTCCGGGATTTCTCCATACTCGAATGTTGTCAGCATGGAGGGAAAATGAGCTGTGTTTCTGCAGAGGAATCGACAAATCTGTCCGAGTGGGTGAGTCAAGTCGAATACACAACCACAGCTGAGCGAAACCGTTGAAGCGTTATCTTGTCGCTCGTGGAAACGAGTAAGTCTAACTAACAACGATTCCGCAGAAACCCTCCTCCCGCCTTCACTGATGAACTGCAAAAACTTATCTGAGCCAGAACAAGTCCCTCACGCCGGGTCTATGGTGTGTGCGGTCGGGAATCGCAATCGGGCTGGCTACGCGAATCGTTACTAGTTTGGCTATAAATCAAGTTGCGCAAGTCTCTCTAGTCAGTCGTGAGTGAAAAAGGGTTTCGCTGAACATACATGGGTAGAGCTCCTCGCTTAGCGAACGAGTGTTGGAGCAGGTTCGCCTCGGAGCAGTGTCGGGTTTCTGACTTTTGTTTTGTTTATTTATTGCTCGATTCTTTCTGGTGGGCTCCCGTCGCCCTAATAGCAGGTACATGGGAGTAACGGAAGGGTTTTACGAGCGGAAGTCGACGACGATGACCAGCGACGGGAGCAGCAGGAGGAGGAGGAGGACGAGGACAACGAATCCTCAGAGTGAAATCGTAGCTAGACCGACTGTGGCAATGAGGCTTCTGAACGGGAAATCGAGTCCGACAAAGGACTTCGTTCGAGCTGCTCGAACAGTCCAAAATGTCATTTAGGAAGAAACAAAAGCAAATCGTTCGCTGGCTTTATTGTTATTGAGCGCCGGGTCTGGTCTCGTCTCGAGGCCCAGACCGGCCAACACCAGACCTCGAGCGCCATGAGCAGAGCACAGTACTTTCGAAGAGACCCCGTCGCTGCGTCTACCCGTGGTCGGAGCGCCACGACTGATCTTTGGCAAAGCGTGACCAAATCGTGGGAGGCAGTCTACGACACGATTGAACTGAACTCACCTTGGAGCCCGACTCCCGAGGAAAAAACGTGGGGAGCCGTCGCGTTCGGTGACGGCGAAGAGGTGCCTTGAGACGGAATGGGGCTGTCTTGACGTTTGCTCGGGAAAATGCCCGCAGCGGGATTGGCAACGGCGGAATTTACAGGCGGAGAAGCGGAGAAACCACGCGCGGAGGGAGTGTAGCGGGGCATTGCGTTGGCAGGACTAGATACACCGTAACTAGCATTTATGTCTGTTGAATATGGCGCACAGGGCAGCTGGTGGTCCAGGCCTCCGCAGTTGGCGTCGAACGCCGCCTGGGCAGCCTGGTTCAGATAGGAATAGTCCATCATCTGGGCAACACGGAGGTAACGGGCAGGACGCACAACTTGAGAACTTGTTCGAACAGCGCTCACCGGGTGAGCCGAACGCCTTGTGAAGCTACTGTCTGCTGCTGCGTTTTTTTTTCGCGAACTTGGAAGGAGACTCAACGATAACTTGGAACGTCGGGGCAAAAGTCGAACCTGACGTCGTCCGTCCTTTGGATTTGGGATGATCGTCTCTTTACTGTTTTAAGGGATACACTCGCCTAACTCAATTAGGCTTTGGAGCACACTGAAGTAGCACGAGGTTCGAGGAGCGTAGTGAAGGCCTAGCTCCGCCTTCGTCGAGGGAAAGGGATTTGCACGAGGGTGAGGTTTTGGACAAGGGTGAGGGCTCGGAGGAAAATACGGGGATTATTACAGCGTATCGTTGCCCAGCGAGCTAAGCAGCCAGCCATCCAGCCAGCCATCCGACCATCCGCTCGTTCGAGGCTTCAAATAGATCTCAAGAGAAAAACACTCCGCTAGAATCCATCTGTAAAACAGCAGAATCCTCCTTATACGTGAGCGTGCTAAACGACATCCGAAACGTCAGCGAGAGCGCTCTCTGTCACCAGATAAGAAACTTTTCGACGATACGTTCCATGGGCAGGCTCTGGGAACTGGACATGAGAAGTCATCAATCGAAGTATTCACCTCTGGTTGCCAACGTCTGTCTTAACGGAGGTCTTGCCGCTCTGGAACAAATGAATCTTCAAGGTGGTGGGTTCTCAAGAATAGCTGAGATCGATCTCGATGTCCGCCGTCTTTCTCGGCTGTTTCATCGGGAGCAAGAACATTTTTGAAAAAGCGACTGCAGGCCCTGTTGGGTTTTCGAGACCGCTCCGTGGCACATATTTTAGGCGTCCTTGTCCCGTATCTGGTCCTTCGACGACGGAGTCCCAGATCGGATTACTGAACCCCGGCAGCGATCGTAAGGATACTCCTCCATCTCCGTGACTCGGCTCTCGGATAGAAAGCTCACAACTGACTTCTCGCTTATAAAAGATAATCTCTACGTCCTAGTCTACGGATTCAATTTCATGACCGGTAGCCACCACATGGAGGATTGCTCAGTTTGCGCGAAGCGCTCCGTATGATTGACGACAGAGGCGATGAATAGAACTCGGATTTGATCATCGGTTCCCTTCAGCTGCGCCACACGTATCGAAGCTGCTCGATTGAAATTTAGAGTCAAGTTGAACATGATTTCGTCTTCTTTCGGTCACCTATCTTCTTGCTGGCATTGAGCGTCGATGAGGTTCCCGAAAGTCGTGAGAGCGGCGCGTGATGAGTATCGCTTGAGCGAGCCCGTGAGTAGCGTGGGGCGTCCGCAATCGCGCGAAGCAATGCGATCTCTTGAGGTCCCTTTTGCATGCCGCGAATCGCAGCGGAGGTTTTCATTGGTCACGTGAGAAACTTTTCGGCCTGAATGGTAACGGAATTACTCGATTGCTGACATTGTCGACGGGCTTAGAGGGAACAACGAATGGGCGTTCGAGGTTTCTGCGTCTCGCCTTCAATGAGAATGAGAACAGTCTCCAGCCGGAGCCATCAGACATCGAGTATGGAGCGGATCGGTGAGGCTTCTGAAAGAGCATAGTATAGCAGTGGGACAAGTTGAGCGTTTTGGGAAATTCACCGCCAAAATGAAGGTCGATCTTTCCAGCACCTGGTTCTATGTATGTTGTTCTTCCAGACCATTGTATACCTGGAGAAGCCCCTGTTGTCACGAACTGCTTGGACGCGCCTCACGCGAGAGGCGTGAATGACACCTAAGAGGCTCATCCGATATTATTTCATTCACGAGAGACGAACGACGCCGATGTCATCAACAGATATCGAGAGCACGTCTTTCGATAGGACGGGAATCCGACCGTCGTACGACAGAGGACCAAACGACGAAACGTCGGGAGAAAACGAAACAGTGCCTCATCTGAGTGAAAATCCCATATTCCTCTAGCTGAATGCTCGTCAATGTTCTAAAAGAACACGGAGGCGCCTCCATGAGGCTGAAGAGACACTTGGGGGAAAAAGTTTCATGACCGCTGCTTTAGAAGGGAAGAAGCGTTCGGAGGGATCTATGGAACATTTCAACGAGTCTGACGCGTCACTCCGCTAGAATCAGTCAGACCCTGTATGACAGATCTGGTCTCGCTGCCCTTGCGGTATTGGACTACCCGCGGTAAATTCTTCGAGCGGACTAAATCTCGGGGAGAAGTTCAAGGTGACTGAAACCAATTTGCGTGCTCCGTTCTCGGCGATACAAGTAGCCTACTATTCTGCGCAAGCTCTTAGTAGCAATAAATTTGTAGAGTACGTTTCTCGTTAGGCCACTTACAGGATCCCCATTGAGGCAGACGCGCTTATCGGAGCAATCATGCACGCTGGGAGATCGATGCTTTCCGGGGTGCTACCTCTCGTACGAGTTAGTCGGTCATCGTCTCGTTGGCTGTTCAGTCGTTCACGCGCTCCTCATAGACAAGTCTAGTCTGGTTCATCCTCGAACAGACACAGTCCTTTGCTACTCGTGGGATACACAGAAGATGCGCTCAAAACATTGTCGTATAAGGAGGAGGAGGCTGTTAGGAGGCCATCGAAAGGTGCCTCGAGAAGGAATGAGTAAACGCTTAAATGGATGACCGGACTCTGGCTGCGAGTCTCATCCATTCACTAACATTTGAAGACCTGGCCTCTTCTACTACCCGTCGATTATCACAAGGTCACCAGCTTCTCGAAATCGTGGAGAGATCCGGGAGTCACCTAGAATTATTGAAACTTCCCGCTCGCCACGAAGTAAGATTCGTCTGAGATCTGAGGTTCAGATGACCTATTCCGCCCTCCTATAGCCGCCAGAATGACTCGTTCTGATTTTCGAAGCCGAGCTAAGGCTGAATCACTCTTGACAACATAGTTCAGAGAGAAAACGCCTTCGGATCCTGTCGGGAAAATGTTCCTCAGGTCCAGCAAGAGAGCACGGGGCTCCGTCCCGAGATTCGAGTGTGCGATCGCGAGGAATAAAAACCTAAACCAGTTTATTTCAGCCAGCTGGTTGAAAATCCACCCCCGCAAACCGTCCTAATCAAAGCTGCTTGACCTTGAAAGCAGGTCGATAACTTGCGTCGAGTGTGTCCTTTAACCAACCGGTAACTAGATACGCGGTTTCGGCCATTTATTTCTTTTGTGACCAACAATAGAACTCGTTACAACCACGGGCCATTACGTGATCGTCGGCGATCATCTGCAAGGCCAACCCAATGCCAAGGTCGATCCAAGTTTCTGATGGTTCTCTGCTGCAGCCGCGGGACCTCCGGCAAGCATGTCGTTGCATGCAATTGTCATCCCCTGAACCTCCTCCTCCGCGATCACATCCGCAATGGAATTGCGTTCATCGAGAGCTTTATTCTCGCGATTAAAAAGTTCACGCACTACCTGGATTCGTCTTCATCATCTCTTTCGCCCGCCCGCCCGCGCGCGCGGAGGTGGTCGCGGTTTTTGTCCTGGTAGCGGAGGCGTGGCGCTCGTTCACGGTGACAAATGACTCTGAAACGAGCGAGCCAACTAGGCTCGATTGCCGGCTCGCCACAGGAAGTCCAGGTAAGCTCGTGAAGTGCTTTCAGTCACACACACTCACTCAGTTTCGTATGAAGTATACACACTCGTACTTATTGACTCTTGCTGTCGGCCTGCCTGCCTGCCGGTCGGTCGCTCGGTCGTTGGGTGTAGGAGTGCCTTGCTCGATCGGATTTTGAAAATTAGCAAATGCCGAGTAGTCGGCCCGACCACCAGAGAATAACGGGTTGAACGCTTCGTTGAGAATGATTCCGAGTTCGAGTGAGATTCGGGACGCGTCGATGAGAAGTGAATGAGCTCCGCGGCACCCCAGCTTAACAGCAAAAGACTAACAGAAATGGTTTGATTCAACGGGAGGGGATCTCCGACACTTCCTCGCGTCGACTAAATGATTGGATTCTCTGCTGATACCCTGAAAAACCTTATTTGTGTCTCGGGCTCTTACCAAGCTGAGTTTTCGACATGCGCCGCGAAGAGGCGACAAACTGAAGAGTGGCCTCGACGGATCTCATAGAGATGTCCTCGCTCCCGGTCCAAGTTTCAGTGAAAACCTCTACTTAATGGGCCTAACGCAATGTCCCGATGAACAAACCCACACTTCCATTGGAGCGGAGCGCTGACCAATGACCGAGTAGCGACATCGGTGAGTGGGACACCGGTCAAGCGGGCTAGCGCCTGAGTCCGTGGCTGTCACTTGTCTTCTCGACGAGCGAACCTGCACCACCCCTAAAGCTCCAAGTTCGAGCTCTCGACCTAATAGGAATTAAACGCACTCTGTCTGTTTATCTGACTCCCTGTTTCTGTTCACTCATGATCTCTGGGGAATCTTGGGAAACACAGCTTCGGTCATTCCTCCAGCCACCCATCCATCTGAAGAGCGTGCCAGTCGCTCGGCGAGAGGCACTAGCCGGAGTCGTCCCGCAAACGAAGCAAATTGATTTGTCAAGAATGGAATCAGCGGAGCGATCCCTCGGTGAAACTGAAGCGGGAGAGCCACAACTTTTTAGACCAGCCGCGAAGATGACACGCCGCGCCCGTCGCTCATCGTCCCCCGAGGGAGTCTGAAAGGAAATAGACCCGCTTCGATGCCCAGGAGGCAGCCACGTAGCTCAGAACGCAAGATTCGCGTCTCGAACTGGGTTCCCGGCAGAAGATGCATCGTGTTCCTAGTGCGCAACTTCTGAGCTTCGAGCGATGCGCGCCTCAAATTCCAGTGGAGGCCATTGCAAATAAGATTTGATGGTGCAGTGAGTTATCCGAGACGATGCCCGGAAAATCCGCGGAAGCCGTCCGAGAATCTCCGAATTTTTCGCGCTGAGTTCCAGCCCGGAGCTCTCCTGGAAAGGACGACAGACATACGAAGAGAATAGGCTATTGGATCCGAGTCCGTGTTCTTCGGGAGTGCCAGTGCTGTCGGGGAGATCGGTGAGCCCAAGGGTCTGGAGTTCTGGAGCCAGGGCGAAAATACATTCGTCGACTTACCCGGTTGTTGAACTTGGGATCGTTCGATCGTGGATTGAGGGTGCGAAGGCCAAATGACAGCGCGGCGCAATAAGTATTCTGTTACTTATCTGCATGGGCTCAGTAAATGCCCTTTACGCCCGAGGCTTACGTCAATGTAACGTGGGGCTCGGCCCAGATTCGATCTCGATGGTATGGCGAATATTCACTCAGCCGAGAAGTGCGGAGTTTTTGTGGAATTCGAGGGCGTCCATGCGAAATGCTTCAGACTCCCTCGATAAAATCAAATGATCAAATCGACAGGGAATGACATATCCCCTGGAAGCTCGACGAACGGTGGATGTGAAAGAATCGAACGGAATTCCGCCTGTACCTGAAGCAGGTGAATCGCTCGAATCCCTATCTATGCTCGCAAGAGATGGCACAGCGCGCTCGTGAAGTACTCCCAGAGTGCCTGAAGACTTGAAGAATTCTAAGAATGACCGACCATCACAAGAGGCTGAACCCTGTGGAGGGTATATGCCTCCAGAAGCCGGATATAATTTTCTCCTGATCCCGGGATTTTCAGACTCTCCACGGATCGCGTGGCGAATCATCGGTCGATTGACTGGCTCAATGCATCAACCAATCCGTGTAGTCCGCTCGGTGGTGGAGGGATCGCCTGCCAAGCCTGTCAGAGATCGTGTTAGATTAGGACGGCGGGAAAAACGGTGAAACGAAAGGAATAAAAAGCAGGCAGAACATTTCAGGCTCTCAAGAGCTCTCGATTGCGGGGAGAAAATATGCCAGGTATAGTCTCTCCGAAGCTGGAGGAATGCTCAGTTTTCCATTCGAACCATCCTCAAAAGAAGATCGCCGGCGTTCGAACGACTCCCGCGACGGCACCGTACTACGAGCTACGGCGTCGCAGCGTTCCAGCGTCTCGGAAATGCCGGGGGGCGACGCGTGATCGCTACGGAAAACCAATTTCCACGATGCTCCGCTGTCGCGAACCCTTCGAGCCAGCTTAACTTTTTCTTCTCTCCGGGCGCCGTAGCGATTTGCCGTGGTCTGCCCGCGATGCACCTAGTTAGGGCTCCAGTGATTAGGCTGGTAGCGATCCTCGGGCCGAATTTCCCTAAATTCATAGACATTGCACGGTTTTGATCGCATTCCCAAAACCGCGATAACATGTGGGATCAATAACGACGCGGGTAGTGGTAGTGCTGCTGCCGCTGCCGCTCGGGGGGACGATGCTCGAGGGACGGTTCATTTTCATTGAGTTTTCGAGGGTGAGCCTCGACTTTGTGACTATGTGTGTGTGTGTGTCGCCCAGCGCTCTGTTCCGTTATCTGAATAGCTCCATTTGCGACAGGTTGGGCATCGCTTGCAAGTCATTCTTCTATTGGAGCGGATCTCTGGGAAAGTAAGCTTTCCCACGATCAGTGTCAGCCCCAGTGTTCTCTTGTTCGTCATTTACTGGAGCTTGCAAGTGAGCAAGCTAGCGACCGAGTCAGGTGCTCGAGCAGAGACGCGTGCCAAAGTCGTTTGTTGTACACTTGCTCTCGTTCGGTACAACATACAATGTAGATACAAGCAGACACTCGCGGATGTAGGGACGGACGGGTGGTCGGTCGGACGCACGCGCTCACACTGGCGCTCTGAGGCAGCTAGCTATTCAACGGTTGACGAGCAAAACGGAGTCTCTCGACAGCATCGGCAAAGCTTGTCCTTCATGTGAAGTTCGTAGATGAACAAAACATCGCCGTTCAGCTGATCTCCCTGTTATAAATGAGTTAGCAACAAAGAAGTAGCTTAGCTGGCTAGCGGGCTGACGAGCGAGCGTTTACGAGTTAGCCTAATACTGCGACCTACAACACTCCGACATCACATACATACACAGCAGCCAGTCGATGTCGATAGGGTGTTAGCCTTTGTTTAGAATTCTTTACGAGACTTCGGGCCGTTAGGAGCGATGGACTCCGCGAGCGCCGAACTTTACAGCGCGAAGGAGAAAACATCGCAGGTGACTTCGAGAGTTGAGTTTCTCCCAGTCGCGATGGCGTCCACTTTCTCCGCGAATACTCGAACCTTGACACAGCGCACGCTTCTTCTCAGAGCACTCGGTACCTTCTGCGCCGATAACAGCTCGAGAGAAATTCACGGAGTCGTGTGTTGCTCGCACTGTCTCGCTCATGGGGGAGTCGTGGCTTCGCACTCGTTCCCACGCCTCTCCTGTCTCTGGAGATTTGGAGACAGGTACCGCAGGAGGAGAGACAGATGCGAGGCATGACAAGGTCTCGTTATCGGTTTTTTTTCACGCCTCACATCTGACCTCACACATTATTGCTCTAATATTCTATTGACTAGGCACAGTATGCACAGTCGGGAGCAGAGGGTCCATCCTCCGGCTCCGTGGGCTCTGATTGTCTCAGGGGACCCCACCACCGCTGACCGCTGCGGTCAGCAAAGAGTCAGACCATCGAATTTCTGTCCAGCAAGAGGACGACGCGTCCTTTCCCATGCGCGTCCTGCTCAAATGTATCGGGAACGACTCGGCTCCGACATCGGAATCTTGAGAGCTATCATCAACTCTATTAACACAAAACGCGATATCAGAAATGAGATTTATGGAATTCGTATGTGACAAAGTTCTCCGTATTCGACTCCGATACGTTTCGATGCCGTCATCCGATTGCGAGGGCCGTGCGGAAAATGCTCAATGGACAATCGAAGTACTTGGAGCAGTTCCGTTGGGTTTCTCCAACCAGTCGGGCTTCATTGAAGTCCAGCATTTCCGGAACGTTGTTCTCTGGTACGCTGCGGGAATGAGATACGCAAGGTGACACGAAAACTTTCAATCGAAAGCAGACCTTGAATACTTTTCCTAACTTGAATTCCGAAACGATTTTTGTCGATATTGCGAGTCGACTAACCTCAGAACGACATTTATGAGCTCCCCCATGAGGATCTCGTCTCTAGCTTGCGTCGTCATGGAGGCCTCGCATATGGCACGCTGAACGCAAGAATCTCCGGGCATCCCCAGCCGCGACATCGAGACCGCAATGGCTGCGGAGAGACATATCATAGTGAATGTTCCTCGTGGAGCTTGAACCGGGCTCTCACTGCTCACTGAATTGATGCGACGTCGATGCGCAAGGAGAATTATTCTCGACTCACATTTATAGAGCTGAAGTCTCTGCAGGATGTTCGGTGGAATCCCTTCCATGAGAGAACGACCCGATCGACGTCTCGCGTCGTGCGAAACACTATTGCTCTCCATATCCGCCTCTCCTGGCGGCATGAGAGACTTCTTCAAGTCGACTGTGTTGACGGAGCAACATAACTAGGATCGGGAACATTGGTATTTCTTATCAAGCGACTTACCGCGAGTGCTTGTCGCATCAGGGAGCGACAGCAAGGCTGGCAGAAAAGTCTCAGGAATGAAGGGCAGAGGTCGCGGTGGAGGTTTCGGGGCAGTTACGGCCATCTCGATCGGAAAACCCACTCCGACAAGAAGGTCCGTGTTCGGATACAGATTGATTTTCTGAGCAGGGGGAGAATGTCAGCAGAACCAAACCAGGATTATGCGAGGTTCGAAAGGATATCGTACTACCGGAAGGCTCAACTGCGAGAGCTCTGGGTCAACTGAAATGCCTTGGATGGACTTACCTCCTTGATATGGGGGAGAACAACGACGGATGCGATGGATTCTGGCAACTTGAGATAGCGACCCGCTTCACCTGCATGCGAGAGGCCGCCAAGAGAGCAAAATATTGAAAGCAACCCAACATACGATCCGGGAGCGAGCGCGAGCTTCATGACGCGGCGTTTTAGATGAAAAATGGATGCCATCTAGGAAAATACAGCTCCTTTATATCGGAAACGACGTTCAACGAAAGGGCGAAGCTATCCGATGCGTGGATGAGTCTCAATGGAACAAGTTACGCCGGTGTTTCCTGCATGGCCCCAGTTCATGAGAATTTGATTAGAGACGTCGACGGAAGCTGATTTCTTTGAATTGACTGTGAGACGAGAAAGTTGGATGAGCCAATGGGCGTCGATGTCACGGATGCTATTCACAGGCGCTCAACTCGATCCTCCGGAAGCAACATCGGCCCATCAATATCAAAGTGAATGAGCAGGAAAAATCAACAGCAAACGATGTCCACCGCGACTACTATACCCGCAACGGCATGCATCAACGCCCGGGAGACAATTGAGATTTTCGATTCCACGCTCCGGAGCTCGAGCTCCTCGATAATTTCTTTCGACCCGAGGATACTCAGGAGCGACCGCTCCATGGAAAGGGCGCGAGGCTCCCGCCGCCTGAGCGGAATTGTTAGTTTTTGTCAGCTAGGGTCGTTACAACCGATCTCAAGTGCGCTCTCATGTGCAAGGGTTTGGATCGTTTGTCTCGGAAAAATAAATTTCGAATTTACAACATATTTTTTCTTCCTGCTTCTCTCTGTGTAGGTGCACTCAGTCGTAAAGCTCACTTCCAACTGAAAGCTGTAATCATTGTGTCACCGAGAGAAAGGAGTGTATGTGGAGGGGTATCCTCCCGCATCTGTTGCAATAAAACAAGCATGCCGACAATGAGACCAATGACCACTTGAAGTACTGGCTTGCTCCCGGTCGGTCGGGAATTTCACGTTTGCGTCATGTCAGTACGTAATGACGAGCCGAGAATTTCGGCGAAGATGCCATGCAGGCTCCGTTCCTGCTGCTTCCAAGCTGATCCCATTGACAGATTTCGAGCTCTATTGGGAACCTCGAGCTCCCTGCATGAAAATCTAAAAACCGGGGCACCGTCTCTGGACAGAGGCATATCGGTGATATTTGATGATAGGGAAGTTTCGATGAAATTATCCGAGCGTCTAGGATCTGCCCAAGTGTCCGAGCTCGGAGCATAGCATGGACGATCGTCAACCGATTACCTCGACTCGCTTCACAGAGTTTGCGAAAAGGGGGAAGTTCGCTCTCGATGTCGATCCAGTGACTCCCAGTGCAGCAACGATATCGAGGGCGCTGTAATCAACAATCATTGACTTCGAGCCTCTTCCGGGTAGCAGAGGGATGTAACAAAGTTGCGCCAGGTACCTCGGAGATGTCACGAGTTAATTGCAAGATAGATGCAATAGAACCGCCCCTCCGCCGTGGAGTCGGGCGCGCAGGTGAGGAGAGAGTCAAGCAATAGAAATGTCGTAGGTGAAAGATCATCAATTCTCTCGCAGAATTTACGACGCCGGTGCGTTTTTTTTTTCATGCATGACGAATGTTCCTCCCGTGTACCCTCAGAGAAGTCTCCTAGCACGTGGAAAAAACACTGAGGAGAAACTCATGTGCGTCTCTGTCTTCCCCATCCATCAATTGAGGGCTAATGGAGGACAGGGGTTATTTTCAAATCATTTGAGAAAAAATAATTGAAAATTTCGATTCGTCATCGAAGCTATCGTTTCCGATTAGGGGGAGACAGGAGTGTTGACGAGAGCTGGGTTTCACGGAACTTCATGGAGTCAGGCCCGATAAGAGGGCACAGTCTGCGAAAGAACAAGTTTCTGATGCCCTCCCTGACATGTGTGGGAACTTCCGACGGAGTTCGCGATTAGGACAGGCTCGAGGTTGACACTCATAAGTACGTTCGTATAGGATCGAAGAAGGGACGGAATGTCTTGATACTCTTCCACCAAGGCTCCTCGGCCCGGAGAATCGCAGGCTACCTTGATATTCCAGAGGAGCTGATACTCCCACGCTCATCACGATGAGGCTCCCAGGGCTACTGGGAGATCGTGGGACGCTGTCGGATATTCGGGAAATCAGGAACTGACGGAATCTCATGATTGAGCTGAACTTGTTGCAGATGACTGCGAATTCCCCATGATTCTCCAGAGAATTGAGACATTCTCGAGTGGGATGGAAGAGGAAACTTGGCAGCCGGCGCGCCTTGCCGGATTTCTCCTGCGTCAGGAAAAGGGAGTGCGATCAGATCCACGATGCATCTCGTACTCCGGAAGGTCGCCATCGGGCTTTGTTGCTCACCCCAAGTCCATACCGCACACCAGGCAAGTCAGGGTCTCGACCATTTTTAGTCCCTCGATTCTATCCCCATCCATCTATCTCCTAGAGAGGACACTAGCTCAATCGCCAAAATCGGCCCCAATAAACTTCTCGACGCTTTGCCGTGAGAGCTGGTTTTGGAACCACATTCCCCAGTAGAACGCGCCTGATCGACGCGGGTAATTCCCCGAGGCGTCAGTGGAGCTTGCCCTTCGTTTCCGGGTATCCCGGGATCACTCCCGGATCTCTGACTTCGACACAGTTCCATATGAGCGTCGAGAAGAATAGATTATCGTGGGGAACGACGAACCCCGTGTTCGAGTCCATTTGAGGATTTGACTAAAGACCACTTCGAGTAGGAGATGTCCCGACGAGGTTTGACGGAATCCGCCGGAGGAATCCGAATACCGCAGAGATGCACACTTGGTTTCACCTCCAAAAATAGCCCGGATGGCGTCGATCGATTATGTTCACGTATTATAAGTTGTAAGTTTATTTCATGCCCAAGGTCTGCGGAGGTTCGCCGCTCATCATTGTATCGGTTATAATCGATTGTGAGCCGCTCAGAAAAACTGACCCGGACATCTATGTTTCGCTGATGGTTGCGAGCTCGATTTCCTCTGAACATACGCGTATACTCCCACGAATTCCCGAGCCATACCGGAAATCCTACTGGCGACGAAATTGGGGGCCTCCGCGGCCCTATTCATGTAGGGAACTCCACAATTTTCGCGGAGGTAGGAAGTAGATTTACAGGTCCACAAGATGGTCACCGCTCCCGGAACTTCTACTCTAAATATCCGAGACCGAATTGAAAAAACTGAATGTGACCGATAGAAAATAACGTTACGCCTCTCTCATGGCTAATCCGAGGATCGCTAGCCCGAATCCGGATTTCCGGGCCTTAGAGCCGGAAACCTAGAGGAGAGTCCGCCGAAGGAGGAAACGTCTCGGCCGAAAATCGAGAGAGAGAGATTGTCATGCAACACCATGACTCCATTATGGTCATGCATGCGAGATAGAACGGATCGTCTTGGGCGGCTCTCCCGATATATGGAGTAGGAGGAAATTTTTGCTTCAACAGGAAGTCTATGAGGAGGGCTCCTCCGCTCTCTGTCCAGCCAACATGAAATCACGATCACTGACGATGAATTGGAGAGGGACATGTGGGAAATCAGGGTCCCGCATTCTACCGACTCTCCCGAATCCGGGATGCTCGTGGAGAGACTTGAGTCGGTACTCTTGAACATAGCATCGGCCAACCTTGAGCAATTTCTTCAATATTTTTCGGTTGCGGTCAGCCCCTGTGATTTCTGAACTATTCATTATTTAGGGAGAGCGATGGTAATGGAATGCGTCAAGTCTAGATCGGATGTCGGATTCTCTGAGAAGGAAACTCGAGTGTACAATCTTTGTTCGGTTTCACGATAGAGAGGGAATGACGAGTATGTGAATCGGGAATCGAGTCGTGGAAAAAGGACACGTTTCCTATTCCGAGAATTTGTTTCGCCTGGAGCTGCCGAGCTGCTTCTAGATTAGTAGGCACCCCGGTCGCCAGCTGCCTCTGGAATTTTCACTCTCGATGAGCGGATCTTGCGTGCCTTGCCTTCTCAGCACTTCTTGAGATCCGAGACATGATTCAGCAGTCCAAGCCCAGGGTTGAGGGGACCAGGACCTTCAAGAGACTACACTCATTCATTTTCTGAGTCACACCTATGTATTCAAGATCGCCCACATTTTCCGCTCCAAGCCAGAGCGAGAAGCCTGAGACTGTATATTTTTAACGGATTTGAAAAAAATGGTCGCACAACTGCAGCCGTCAGCTGGTGACGCAGAGCCTAAACAAGAAGCTTCTCGATTTCATTTCTTAGGCCTTCGACTTGCGGCTTCAGCTGAGATCCTTCGTTCGAGGTGATCGAAGCAGCAATGACCGCTCGAGACACGCCGCAAGCTCTGCCGAGAGCTGTTTTCGATGAAACGAAGACGTACGGAACGTTCTTATCTTCGCAGAGCAGCGGGAGATGGAGGAGAATTTCAATGGGTGTCGCATCTGCAGCCATGATGATCATCTCCGAAATACCTGGGAGAGCGGAGTTTTTTTTATGGAAGGTCGTCGCGCATAGATTCAATGTCACGATATCGAGGCAGTAGCATTTGCAAGGCAAGATCGGGAGCGATACTCACCTCTGTTTAGAGTTTTCGTAGCCTCGTTGGCACCCTTACGCATTTGTTTGTAGTTCGTGGCCTGCTGCACGAGGTTAAGGATTTTGGAGGATAGCTCTGCGGCGGATGGAAAATGCGTCAAAACGAGTCCATCCAACGGAAAATGCAGGGGCTTCACACTGGGGGAAACCTACTTCGTACCGATGCCGACAGAGATCGACACTCCATGCGACATTAGTCTCAGAGCACGGAATATCGAAGCAATTTAGGCATTGAGGTTTGTAGCGTCTCGTTGTAGCGGTTCGGAGCCGGTAACTCGAAAAAACGCGAACCGACCGGAATTACGAAATTCGTACTGAAACCGAGAGGAGCGGCTACTCACATCGAGCTCCGCGTTGCGAGTCGCGGGTAGCCGCTCCTCGAGGTCTGAAAATTCGCCAAACACGTGCCGAAGCACGAAGCGACATGCGACATCGTCTCGTCGCTTCGAACGAGATCTATAGGTGCTCCTCCGCAGTTCACCGTGCTCCCGACAATACGTACCTGGGTCTGCCAATGGGTAGGCTTTGGGGTTGACCTCGTCAGTCATCGTCAAATCAGAGCGGAGTTTAGGTCGCGGAAGTTTCAGATACAGGTCTTCAACTGGCAAAAGCGCGAAAACGCGTCTCGGCTTATAGGAGCGCTCAACGTCGGAGAGGAAGCAGCAATAGCAGAAGCGAGAGCCGCCGCTCGAAAATGAAAACACACGTGGTCTTGTTTGTGGTTCGCCTCCGCGGCGGCCCTCTCCCGCCAGAGGTGTGATCTCAGAGAAGCTTCAGCATAGAAGCTGCAACCTTGTGCGAGAGGAGAGCCCAAAGGGACGACCATGGGTGAAAAGTGGAGATTTGAGCTCAAATACGAAAGAAATATCGATATACGAATAGTGCTCATATTCATGGCTGGAGCCGCTCCATTGACAGCGCATCAGGATTATACCTTTGTTCCGCGAGGCGTTTCCAAACTTCTCGAACCCGACGTGGATCTTCAATTAGAATTTAAGCCGTATGTCCGCTAACCGGGACAAACGAATGTATCCTAACTCGGAGGTGACTTGCTACGTCTAATCGCGCCGATAGCATTCATGTGAGATACTGAAAACAATTCGCTCTGATTATATTGTCAACAGAAAATTTATTCCCGAAGTATAACCCGCGTAGCATATGCCTCTCTGCCGGGAAAAATCACATGCCGTCCTCGTTACCGTACTCGATGGAGAATGAATGCATGGATGAATGGAATGTGAGCGAAAGTTTCTCGCGTAAACCATCCCATGGACTGAGTGAAGAAATCTCCGACTCCGCTCGCGTCATCGTCTCGAGAATAGTACGATATCTTTTATTCATTATTTGCGTTTGCGCCCGTTCGCTGGCTCGATAGCTCAGAATGAATTGCGTAGCTAGGCGGATCGTTCAAGCCCCGCTCTTGTCTGTCACCAACATTGACTCGGGCTTAGCATTTTCCAACGGAGAAATTCGACGTGATTACATGGGCACATGGCTGAACAGATACGACACTGACTCTCCGTTGTGAGTTCTTCGAATAGCTTCGGCCAAGATCATCGACACGTCGATGCATTGTACTTTCGCGCTATCTTTCATGTGTTGGTCTTGGGGAATCGTATTTGTGACGACCACAGCCTCAAATGCAGCCGAATTGATCCTCTGAATTGCGGGTCCAGAGAAAATTCCGTGGGTAAGAATAGCGTAGACTTTCTGTGCACCAGCCTCGACCAGTCTGCAGGAAAGAAAATATATTGTCAGCAGAGGAATGTCGTGGGCTCGGAGGAGGCATAGCAATCCCGTCCTCTCCCATGATCTCGTCACGGAATGTCCAGTCGACATCGAGAACAATCTCGTCGGCATCGGATAAGATTGCGAACGATGCGTCGATCAGCGATACTCACTTATCAGCAGCGTGACACACAGTTCCGCAGGTATCGGCCATATCGTCCACGAGGATGGCGATTTTTTCTCGAACGTCTCCGACCAAAACCATTGAAGCGACTTCGTTGGCTTTTTTTCGCTCCTTGTGGATCAGGGCAAACTCGACGTTGAGCCGATCCGCGATCGAGGTCACCCTGTTCCGAAAGGAGTCGGTCAGCCTCTCGGGGACAATGATGAACACTGACCGCAATGAACATCGATCTATCCCACAGAACTTAGTGATGAATAGAAAAAGACGCACCGTTTGGCTCCCCCGGCATCTGGGGACACTATGATGGCGTTCCGCCAGTCAGGGATGTTCTCTCTGATCCATTTGAGAACTGCCGGCTCAGCGTATAAATTATCTACGGGAATATCGAAGAATCCCTGAATTTGTGAGGCATGCAGATCCATCGTGATGATGTGATCCGCCCCAGCCACTGAAAGCATGTTGGCCACTAGTTTGGCTGAAATTGGGGCTCGCGATTTGTCTTTCTTGTCCTGTCGAGCGTAGGGGAAACAGGGAATGACTGCCGTCACTCGCGAAGCAGAAGCGATCTTGCATGCGTTGATCATGATGAGCATCTCCATCAAATTATCGTTGACTTCACCGCATCCGCTCTGAATAATGTAGACGTCTTCGCCACGAACAGATTCGCCGATTTCCACACTGCACGAGAGAACGTTCATTAGCGTGTGCGTTGAGGAATTCGTTCCTAAACAGACCTCGATTTTATCTTAAGAGCGGAATCTCCGTGCCGCCGGACAACAAAGAGCCCTGACAGGAGTTCAATCTATGTCTTGTTCACACCGAGGCAACGAAAATTACTCGCTCTGTCACATCGAGAACACAGGCTCTCCTTTCAGCATAAACATCAAAGCCTAATGAGCAAGACTGTGATCACCGAAGAGACGGTTTCTCGGAGGCTAAGAACGCCCGATCTGCTCGCGAAGCGCTGCTCTGCTTACCATGTCTCTTGATTGGAAAATTTTTTCAACACAACCTTCCCGAGGTTGATCCCGAGTCTGTCCACTACACGTTGCGCTAAATCGCAATGTGAGGAGCCCGAGAAGACTTTGATGTTAGGCATGATGTGCTTGGAACCAGCCGGCTTTTCAGGCGGTGGAATCGGTTTGGTCCGAGTGCGGTCCTTGGATTCGAGATCCTGGATGAGCTCTTTCCAAGGTTCCGAGCCCGAGGTGGAAGCTGTGGAGGTCAGGGCGGTGCCTATCGGTGCTTCCTGGAGGAAGGAATTCTTCGTCAGACGGGAAAAATGTGTTCAATCCAATGTATCGCCGGAGAAATCGAGACCGCAGAGCTCGTGGAGGCAATGCGGGGGAGGATCGCGCACGAGAGGGGTTCGAACTCATGCGATGCGCTGCCGCCGAAGAGGACGGCTCGCTGTTCTTGCTGTGGTTGCGCAACCCCTCTGGCCTAATGGCCGGATAGCCAGAGGTCGTTACCGAGCTCGCTTGCTTCTCTGTCGCTCCTTCGCGAGGACCGACGGAGTATTTCACCAGAGCGTCTTCGCATTCCGGGGAAGTATCATATCCATCTTGGGAGTCCGCAGCCGGATGGCAGCGCGGAGATTTCACTCGGGAGGCGCTTCCCGCAGCTTCTCAAACTCCCTCGGAACTCAAGGGTCCTAGTTGAGATCGAGAGGTCAGAGTTGTCCGAGCACAGAGGAACAAGTGGTGATTATCCGCGATGCGAATGCTCAGGAGATGACAGATCTCGAGTTCTCGGACGAGAACATTGGCTCGTGCAGGAAGTACGGGGGAACGATCAATCTTAGACGTGCTAGAGCTCCGTCGGCAGTCTCAATAGACGCCCCGAACCCTCCCCTCCCGTCTCAGTCCGGGAGCTCGTGCTGTTTCGGGGTTCAGGAACAGATGTCCGAACTTTTAGTTTTTCGAATGCGTCAGAGATGCATCTCAAAAGGTCTCAACCCCCGACATGCCTGTCAAGAAGGAGAATCCGAGGCAGGAGCAGCACGGATAATCAATCTACTCACTAATTCTAGAGAAGTCTCACACTATGTACCGTCCAGCACTGGAGTTACACCAGAAGACAACGCCACTCCGCTTTCGCTCTAGGAGCGGACTGGGAAGACTGCCTCACGTAACGCTTCTCCGCCGTTGAGGGCGTGAGATATAAGATAAGATCAAGACGGTGACCGCTGATTATGGCTGATTCGGACCTGGTCCAAATAATGGGAAATGAGACAGAAATGCCAACGCTACCATGTTTGTGGGACGTCGTCAGAATACTACCGGCGGATATGCGGCGGAGAATCGATCTCATCAATCGCACGACTAGACGATCGGCTCGCTGTTCGACGACGACACCGAGAGGGAAAACATTTTTTTCGGGCAACCTTTCATTCAGATTCCAGGCGGATCGTCTGAGAGATGTAACGTATCTGTCTGGACGGTGACGGACGTGTCTCCCGTCATTCGGAATTCCAGAACTATTCTAATCCAGATTCGTTAGACGAGGGCGACGTCATCCGTGGTATCCCGTGGATCCAGACCCGAACAACGGTCTGAGGGTCATTCGGAAGGGGCTCGAATTACCGTGCTCGGATGACGGCAGGTTCGTCGGAGTTTCCAGTCCGGACTGATCCGTCTCCGCTTGATCCGTGAAACGAAACCCGAACTAGAAAAACAAGTCTCGCATCCCGGTCCTCAGTATACAGTATCATTCGTCTGTTCGATCAGACGCGAAAGGTAACAATCGATGATCGAAGCAGCGACGTTCACGGAGTGGGAAGTCGCGCCCAGAACCGAGTTTTCGCCCTCGGTGCTGTTCGGACACGTTCTTCAGAGGCGCCATGGCGATGAGGGCAGCAAGATCGAGATCTCAGTGGGGATTCCCAGGCGGAGGCGAGCAAGGTTCTCGTCATCCAGAAACGTATAGAGCATCGCGCAGTTCATCCCGATACTAGAGGGCTCCTCCCCTGACTTGAAAGGCGCTATTAGTGCGGAGCCCGTTGCGGAGCGAGGTTCCAAGCCTCCAGATCGGGTGGAAATTACTTCCGAACTCGATACCGTTCGACCGGGGCAACTCGTACGATCCACCGGTCTAGAGGTCATCAAAAATCAGAATTACCAACGGAATCAGTGTCCGCCTATCTCGAGCGCAGTAGCCGGAGCTTGTCCTATCGATTCTCATTCCCGAATCGATGCGATAATTCATGGTCATCTAATGTCTAAATCTGATGCCTCTCATACACTATCGATATTGAAGGCAGAGATTGTGTGTCGACGCAAGAGAATCGGCGCATACGGGGTTGAAGCCATCGAGATGTCTTACCTGCTCTTGAGCAATCAGACACGGGCAGATGGCTGGCCAGGGAAAGAAGATCTCTTCGAGCTCGTCGACAGCACACTGCGTTGATGCTGCGCGAGAAGGGAGCAGTGGCAGCCTGCCGCAGCAAGCCAGCAATATATGATCGCCATCATCATCGAGCCAAAACACAACATACAGGTCCTCACACAACCACGAGAGCAGACGCTTCCAGCTATCATCCCAGCACGGCTACCATTTACCATCACCCGCGCGACGAGTCGCGGCGGTCGCCCATCCGTCGTTGTGTGAAGTCGCGGATTCGAGGAGCTCGAGTGGAAACGGAGACAAAACTCAAAACTGGTTATTCGAAGACAGAATATCTGTATTTCTCATCCAAGTCAGCGGGACTGAGTCCGCGAGCCCCGACGAGGTTCACGGTTCTCCCATCAGCCGCAGCAGCAGCGACGTCTGCTAAATTGAGCGTCAAAAAAGAGGATGGGGTTGTTGGACACAACAGCAGGTGATTCAGTGACGGATCGACACAGCTCGTGGTGGAAGATGTTTCGGACGATGCGATTTTTTTATTGGGAAGGATCGCTCGACCGACTGACTGTCCGTCCGTCAGTCGGACGGACGGGCTCCAACTTCCGTAAATATTTTGCCGTGAGCGAAAGGCAGCAGTCGATCGATAACGACTCAGCTGGCCCGATATCGACAGGCTGCTCCGAGCTTGAATCCTCGTTCTGTCGCCGATAGACCTCGGGAGCGGAAATCGGGGTCCGTGAATTCGAAGCCTTGAGAGGGCGACCTTTCTGGCGCGTGCCTTCGATTCCGTAGGAAGTTCCCGGTAAATATTCCCGATCGTGCTCGAGTCTCGAGTGAAAAGAGCGGTCTGGTGTCTGGATGAGAACTTTCTCTCCGCGATTATCAAACGAAGACATCAATAGTGATGGATGGAATCCCGAGCGTTTTTCTGAGTAGTTCCGAGTTCAAGAGGCCTCGACTCGTCTTGTAGGTGAAGACCCGGATCCCCGAATCGCACATCCCCGAAAAAAAACTCCCATTTGGGATGAACTCTTCGCGCGGCTCAACGTCAGCGAAGCTTCTATGCAAGCGATCTGACCTGAGTGAGGGGTATGGCTGATGGCGGGGGAATCCCCGAACGATACATGAATCGGGATTCGATGAGCTGGAACCGGGCCTTCCTACGTATCCAGATCCAATCCTGGGGCCCAGGCGGCGGCGGTGGCGTGCCCCGTCCATACCCGTCGGACTTTATGGCTACAGCGTGCTCAGGGAGAATTATGTCCGCATGCTCGAATGATTGATTTGCTCGGCGGGAATCGGCCGTAAGCATGACGAATAAAGAATGTGGCATCGTGATGGACTTTTGGGTCGAAATCGAACATGCTGTTCGTTGTTGGCCGGGAGCTTCCAACAGTTGAGTCGAAACCGAATCGAGGAAGCCATGAATGCCCGAAAGCTTCTTCCCACGGAAGGGAAACCCTTGTTCCTCGTAGACAATCATTTGTTTGAGAAAACTTAAGAAGATAAGTTCTACTGTAGATGCATCAGGAAGCGAGAGGAGGGTTGCTCGGCCAGAGCAATGCTCCGCAGAGTGCCCGATCTTATTGAGGAACGCACTAGCGGAATTCACACTCACGAAGTCGATCGATCAAGGCAATTTCCTGAAGTGGTCCAACCACTCGAAAATGAAGCAGGCCGTCCTCGAAAATCCTGAGAGAGGAGTCGAAGAGGTGTACGATACCACTCTCGTTTAGACTGTTCGGCAAATGCAGAACAGGTATGGATCGATTCTTGACGAGCACATTGCTCCCATTCGTGGCTCATATCGTCTGGATTCGATGCCGTTCTGGTTCCAGACTGGGCTTCATGAAATTGGCAATCATTCACCAGGTGTGATGACGCGGGGATCGGCTCGAGCGTGCCACGATACGTTTGCTCCTCCATGTATCGCGCTCGATCGAAAATCAGACCTCCTTTGCCACAATCTCGGGCTGATATCGTCATCGACGGTCCTTGGGCACGGACATTGGATGACGAGTATCTCTTCGAGCTCTCTACGATCTTCGGCTCAGAATACCGTATCATTGGTTCCAGCACGGCGGAAATGATTGGAGTCCTGTATGATGCGCCAGAAGTTTACATGGATGGAACATTCCGTGTGGTTCCAAGTCTTATCCTCCAGCTCTATTCCTTACACGCTTTTTACAGGGGGAAGATGATCCCTTTGGTTTACTTTCTTCTCCCAGATAAGCGGCAAGAAACATACTGTCGAATGTTCGAGCTCCTGGAGAACTACGCGGTGACAATCAGCAAGAGTTTCGGTCCTATCATGTTCCAATTCCAATGCAGCATCGGTTCTCAAAGCCATTGAAGTGACTTTTCCTCTCGCGGAGGAAAAAGGATGCTCCTTTCACTTCACGCAATGTTTGTGCCGCAAAGTTCAAGCTCTAGGCCTCAACTCGTGCTACGACGAAGCTGGCGTCAAGAAGCTGCACAGGATCGATGATGCTTGGCTAGAAATAGAGTGCGAATCCCCAGGTGTAGAGGACCCAGCCCAAAAAGCAATTGAGGGCTTCAAAGAATACTCTATAAACACCTGGCTTGAAAACGAATCGGTTTTCCCCAGGCGTCTATGGAATCACTATAGGAACTTCGGCGCAAGAACTACCAACCACATTGAAAATTGGCATCAGGGGCTCAACCGGGTCGTCCAGAAGGGCCTCGTGAGTATTTCGAGATGATTAAGCATCTGAAGGATCAGGAGGCCATCGTGGCCCACATGCTCCTACTGAGATACGGGCGAAAGCTTGCTCCAATGGAAAAAAAGTATCAGGTCCTCAATGAACGGCTCGTGCGCTTCGTAGACGAGTCGGAGTCGAATGAGAGATCGTTAATTGAGTACGTACATCTAGTCGGTTTCATTCTGTGTCCCTAAGTTCCTAGCTCGATCAGAGGAGACAGAGAGACATGGGTGACAAGTGTCAAGAGTCCTAGTCCGGGATAATTTATTCAGAAATGTCTACCAAATAGAGGAAAACAGCTACCAGAGTCATAGTGCCATAGTTCGGCGTCTGCGGGATGTGCGATTTAAGGACGTGCGATTCGGGGATGTGCGATTTGGGGATGAGCGATTCGGGGATCCGGGAGGATACCGTCCGAAAGTGAACGCCGAATGTTGAGCTCATCGAGTAAATCTCGTCTCTTCATGGGACGCTTCGGCGTATCAATGATGAGGGAATCACCATAGCAGACCTGAAGCTCCCCTGGGAATCGGGCTCGTAGCGCATCGAGAATCAGATGTCCTCTGAACTCAGCCCAGGCTAGCCGCCAGAACAGGTTATTCATAGGTATTGCCAAGGGCGTTCCGCGGTGCGCCTTTGGATCTTTTCATTCGGAGTCTCTGAGCTCCAGCAAAAGAAACTCAGTGCGCCGTATCACTTACAGCACAAAAAATCCATCATATCCCCAGTGTTCGTTCATCCGTAGTCGGGAAGGTGAAGAACAGGAGAAGTTCTCTGGTCGGTGGACAGGAAGATCGAGACTCTGCGTCGATCGTCTCTACACCTTTCTTCTCTCTGGTCTCGAGACGTTCGGCCGAGCAGACCTCAGCGAACACTCGGAATCCATACCTACTGCATGAATATATCTCAATCGATCCGGACATAGACTCCCCAGATATCCTGGCGCTTTGGTGGAGTTTCAAACCGAGGGTGATAACTTGTGCTCTCGAAGCAGAGTTCGAAATTCCGCGCCTCCCTAGTGCATCTCATGACGATCCGCGACCACCTGATTCGGTCACGAGTTCCTCTATTTCTCTCACGCACCGAGTGCGCGACAGACGGAGGAGAACTTGAACTCATTTGAGTAGATGCGCCAAGGGACGACGTTCCGTGGCTGAATCAAGTGAGAATCTCGTTAAGACTCTATTCAAACCATGGCCGCTTCGGATCCGACTTACGTTCAGAAACAGGTGGGTTGCGATCTTCGCTCTCCGTGACTGAAGCAGACGAATGGGATTCGCGACAGTCAGCTGATTTTCGAAAAGCCGGAATCGCGCGAAGGCTCTGTGACCGGTAAGAGCCTCATGTCGCCGTTTCCCATCATGTGCGTCCTACAGATATGGCGAGCATCAGGGACATTGAAAGGAACATCGGAACGAAAAAGAAATGTTCCTCGCTGATCCTATCTGGCTGCGAATGGGATTCGTGACTGAATCAGTCTGACTCGCGATCCTCCTGCGGAAGCGTGGGGAACAAATGCAGGATGGAAATTGGTTAGAGAGGAGGACCGTTCTATGTAGAACCGCCTGATCTGAAGGGCTAGGTTCATGTGATTGCAGATACAGCACATGTTGGCCTTCATCGAGCAAGAGGCTCATGAAAAAGCCGATGAGATCGACTCCAAGGCCGAGGAAGAGTTCAACCTCTCGAAGGGATCGCTGGTCACCGAAGCGAGGCAGAAGATTATGGATGAGATCGAGAAACGCCGGAGGCAGATCGAGCTCGAGAGGAAAATGTACGAATTTCTCTGACAATCGTAGTCGAGGAAATATTGGGCAAAGTGGTCGTCCCGCAGCACCCTCTGGCGCGGAGCGAATAATCGATTTGGAACATGCGCAAACGCCCTGAGCCTTGGCCACGAGAGCGGATGAACTCGCGTGGTTGATACCGACCTTGGTACTAACTGACGAATCGATCTTCCATTCCCCTAGTCAAGGCTCGAAAATGCTGAACAACTGTCGCCTGAAGGTTTTGAGGGAGAAGGAAGACCGAATCGATTTGCTTATCGAAGAAACCCGCCACAAGCTGTCGTTCGTCACGGCAAGAGCTGACCAGTACCGTGAGATTCTTGAAAAACTACTTTTGCAAGGACTTCTGCAGCTCATCGAAGAGGCAAGGATATATATCAGGTCAATGAGTCGTAGAATTACACCCGAATGAACAAGGCTGTTCCCCGAGATCCTCTGTGAGGTTCCCCGGATTCTTCAGTTCTGAATATCAATGATTGGTGTCTCTGCAGAATGTTCTGGTCCGTTGCCGGAAAGCCGATGTCCCTCTTCTTGAGAAAGCGAAGATCACTGTCGCTCAGCAATATACCCAGCTAACGAACAAGAAGTGCGCCATCGATATCGATAAGAACAACTTCCTCAGCGACCGGAGGTGAGTTTGCGGAGAATTCTGCAAAGGGAAGATTGCGCTCTCTCGGAGATTCACGAGCTCGAATATGGCCTCAGACCGGACATCCCGAAACCTCGGAGCGAGCATGGTTCCTGTCTTCAAATTTTTCTACAATTCGCAGCGGAGGTGGAATGGAGCTCTATGCTCGCAGGAACAGGATCTTCATCGATAACACTCTGGAAAAGCGACTCGAACAGGTTTCGACTCAAATGATGCCACAGATTCGGAAACAACTATTCGGCGCGAATGCGAACAGGAGGTTCAAAGACTGAATCTACGATGCCGTCGCTTGGTTGAAGTCATCGGCACGTCAGTGCAGCAGACTTCGAAACGAGAGTCCCCATCCCTTGACCGGACGTCCGCTCCGGTACGTCGTCGGCTGATTGGTGCATGGAAAGTTCCCCCGCCGAGTACGATGCTCGATCTGGATGGGAGAAGAACACGTGAGACCTTTTTTGAGCTTGCAGACTTCTGTTCCACCCTCAGGCTGTTGCGAGGGTTGAGTTACTTGCCACTCGGTGGCCGACGAACTCGAGAATTCAATAAAGTATGACATTGAACCCGGTTCTCGCTTCTCTTTCCCACTCCTGGAGCCCACCGTGTGATTCCATTCTCTTGCAAACGTTCCTGGTGTTTGAAGATAAGGCCTCCCCGCGTCAATTTCATGAATTCACAAGTACGAGCCTTCGGGTCCATAACTTCTCAGCTCTGCGACAAAACACGTGACAAGGGCATGACATCGGTGGTAACACATGGACAGTCTCGGTAGAGCGGGCTCTGAGTGAGGGTACGAGGAAAAGTCTATCTGGGCTCGGGTTATCTGTTCTCTTCCCGGGAGATGATACAAAACGGCTCCCATCCTTCCCACACATGTAGTATAGCTCAACGACGTGAACATCACCGATGCCGCACGGCGCAGAAGACAATCCTTCTCGGCTGAGGGGAGTCGGCCTGGATGGGAAATCTTCTGATTCCTTCTGTATAAGGGAGCTACACTGGAAATGAATAAAAAGTTACGCTCCGCTCACGCTTGTTGTATCCTCCAACATTGCGTCCGAGTTTTTCCGGGGAGAGGGGCCAATGTTGTTGTTGTTTCTGTATCAAGCCGGGTTCCGGACTCAAGTTGTCGTCCCGCGATCGGGAGGGAGTGAACCAGCAAGACTCCCAGCTCCGAGCTGAATTGCAGTGCCCCGATCACCAAATTCTCTACTCATTCCCGACAACAATATCTCTACGAAGCTCACTGGTGGGATTTATTCCCGCATCGTACATGTTGCAGGAGCGCACATCCAGGTCAAGAAACATCAGGCCATGTTACCGAGGCGGGTAGAACAGGGAAATCTGCGATGCTGGCGAGATGAATTCATTATCGTTTTTCATCGGAAAGACAGAGCCCTCGGTGTGATAAACGAGACGCTTACTTTTTCCTACATTTCTTTATTTCGTCCTTGTCGATCGCTGTCACTTCTTCGCGGCACCGACGTCTTCAAGAAGTCTCCGTTATCGAAGCTATTGGCCTCACTTATTGACAAACACTCATATGCACACTATAGCTGCCTCTGGATTATGGGTTGTTGTATATACAGAGTTCATCCTTCAAGTTTTCCTTCCATGCGTTCCTTCAAACCCCAGAAGACTATTCAGCCATTTGCTGAGCTCAAAGTTCGTTCTGGTGGAGGTTGAGTTTAAGGGTTGTGCTGTGACAAGCCACGTGCCGATCCGCTCGTTTGACGTTCGCCCTGATGAAGAAATCACCTTCTAACAAGAATCCCGGGAGTTCCGGAACTTCGTCGATGAGGAAATCCGTGGGCGGTAGTCTCCAATGGCCCTTGAAGAGATTTAAAAAAATAACGACAGAATTATGAGAAGGATGCTTAATTCTCATGTGTCGATATCGTTCCCATCAGCCTCCTCCCCGACAGAGAGACGTTCTACCTCGCAAAAGCAGGATCCGGGCCGTCTGAACAAAATATCACTCAGAGCGTCTTGAGACAAAATAGGACAATGACGCAGCCGCCTCTAATCGTAAGTTGGAACGAGTGGTCAAAGTGAAGCGCAAACTCTCACGAGCATCCAGAGCGGATCGAAATCGACGAGCGGTCGATCAGTTTTTGTGTCGTTCCATCGTCGTTGGGGAACTTCCACTCACTTTGCTATACGGGCATTGGCATTCAACGTCTTCGCCGGTGATCATGTTGTGGCATTGCGTCCCGTTGAACATTTCCAATTTGCATAGGTCGTCGTAAGTGCACGATCCAATCCCAGATGCTTTCAGGCACGGTATTTTGATCCAGGTGTACAGTCCGAATAGGATATGGAACTTCTTGTGCATTTCCAGGGAGAGCTAGAAAGGGTCCTCCAATGAGCGGAATATCGCAGAGCTCAGAAAGCATTCTCCGACTCAGCGCGGGTATTGATTCAACGTTGCCCATACACAATAATCATCGGTCGATTCGCAAGGGTTCGATCTTCGAATACAGCCAACCAAGGGTAGAGCCCTCCGTCAGAAGAGCTCAAGAGTCAAAGAGCGCTGAAGTCGTAACCCAGATTACGCAACGAGCCAGCACGGCGTCCGGGTCATGACGAGAGTATTTGGCGCGAGAAAAGTACACAGCACGTTCCTGTTCATTCCTGAATTCCCCTCTGAGCGGACTTTTGAGTTTAGGGCGGGTGTGTCATCTTAATCATTATTATTATCATGAAGGATCAGACTCGCGGAAGCGGATTGAATATTACGTGGGATTCATATAGAATCCCGGCCCTGAATTCCCTGATCGTCGAACTACCTGAATCTTAGAATCGCCGATGTCTCACCGATAAATGGTCATCGACGGTTTCTCGAATCTTGAACTCAACTTGAACCTTGAATCTCCCAGGTAACTCTATCGGGTTAGGGTTTATCACCATCGCTCTGACATCTATCAATGGTCTTCTGGAGCCCGAGAGCTCACAACTCGTCGAATCAAGTCTGGCAAAACCTCTCCGCGAGGGCTGAAATCATTCGAGGAGTTTTCAGACTCTCTGAAGAGCAATATTCTCTCTCAGTGATCGGCAGTGGTGAATGTCCGAAGCTCACAGATTTTCGCTCACCCTAATTTCGGTTCCATTGTTGCTGACTGCCGCGACCACAGAATGCAGAAAATACAAGCACAACCACCACATAATCCTGCAGATTGGAACAGGTTATGCAAGCAACGCCTCCTGTGTATATCTTGGAAAAGCTTTCAATGCATGGCGACTCCGTTTTCTTTCGGTCTACTTCATCTGGCAAACCGAGAGTGATCAGAAAAAGCGTTACCTTCAGGAAAGAAACCGTCGTTGGCGAGGAGGTAGTGCTTCTTGGCTGCAATGGCCACCCGGATCCAGTGTCTTCAAGAGTTTCACTGGAACTGGGTTAAGATTAGGCGAGGAGTAGGCTCGAGGGAAAAGCATTGAAGGCCACCGAGACAAGTGAGAAGCCGCTCCGAATGAGCCCCCGAGATCGTATGAGGCACCGGTGACCCACTGCCCCGTTCAGAATTGAGCCTCACCTCAGTCAGACGGCCGACGTGCTGCTCTTCAGTCGCTCTGCCCGACGATGAGACAAGGGAGTCCTCCCAGGCACTCGTCGAGGATTCTACCGACCTTTCCAGGATATTACTACTTTGCATTCCTGATTCATATGGTCGGATCTGGGCTTGGAATGCCGGCGGACACGATGTGAGACTCTGGCGACGAGGTCAATGACCGCCATCGAACACTAGTCGGTCTTGGCGGTGATTTCTGAAGATTTTCTGATTGGCTCATCGAGATATTCGACTCGGATTAGTCGGACGGGCCAATCCGCGACTAGGAGCATGCACAAGCGCTCCTCTGATCATTCCTGCGTTTTCTCGATTCAGACACGTGATTAAGCATCTATCACGGTGACGCTGAGAGAGTAGCGTAAGACCATTTGCTTGGATTCCGTCGCTGTCAATTCATACCAGTGAATGTGAAGCACATGTTCCCGCTGGAAAACCACGAGGCTACCTGATGGCGCGAAGTTTATAATGATTGTTTGAATAAGGCATGAACGTGTTTTGGTTCTAATGTCCGTGGAAAGCCTCAGTATCGACTTTGCGTAGCTCACGACGGACGATGGGCGGTTCCTGCGTCACGAGAGTAATTTCCGATTGTTCGTGGAGCGTCACCTTCAGAGTGGGAATTTTACAAACAGCAAACGAGATGGACCTACTGGCACTGAGGATACCCCAACACTTTGCTCTGAGAATCTCCGCCGCTCATGGGATCGGAATCTGTCTGTCCGAGAGGATCCATGACCCGGATCAGGATCGTTTATGACGCAGACAGCTGGCAAAGTTTCGTGTTCAGCAATTTGCGAGTTTCCGCCAATTTTTCATAAGCGATACTAAGTGTCAGCTTTCGAACGCGAAACTTGACACCGGTCGGATGTTTCCCGTTTCCATAGTTTTTCCATCTCTTTTCATTCTTTCATTGAAGAAAGCGGGGAACATTCAGACACAGATTTATCGAGTTACGAGACGGAGCATCGAATCGATCCGACTCGATATATTTCTCGGAGAAAATCATTTCTGCCGAGGAAACTGAGAGGATTTCCGCTCCGGTTGTCCTTGCGAGGAAAACCGGCGATCCGAGCGCGGAATTCTCTGCCGATGCGAAAAACCGCACGATGACCCGGAAGCGCACAGAATGAAGCTTGCCTGTCTCTCTGCAATGAGCCCCAGAGCCCGCAAGGGGAGACGATTCCACAATCAGAAAAACTCGAGAATCCCAGACCTGAGAAATTGCGAGATCCAGATTTTTCGAAGGGTCTCTTTTCTCTTCCTATCGGCGAGAAGTAGACAACGAATGGAAGCACCAGAAAAAAAAATACGTCAGCTAAACAGAGGACGAGCGATGCGTCATCTCTGACACGTCGAGGGTCATCCAGAAATCGTAAATTCGAGCAGGTACTGCCGCTCACGAGTGTCCGCGCGGTGAATTAGATTTGAGGTTGCCTCGAGCGGAAGTTGAAACACGCATTTATCAGCGACGTCAAATTTTCCATGCGTCAATGAGAGGAAATCTCTGCTCCGGATTTCGCGTTTACGAATCGTCACAGCAAACTACATCAGTATAAACAACGAGGGCCTCTTTTCAATGTAGGTACAAGGTACAGAAACTTTATTGGTTCGTCTTGGCTACGACACCATAAGATGAGCTACGAGCTCAGGTCTTCGTAGTCTCGAGCTTTTCTCACGGCAAAGCTGATCTGTAGGAACCATGTTCTCTCATATACATCGATATGTACAGCTTAACGTAGAAACTATCCTGGGACAGTGGCTGCCACTCGACCAAGTTATTGCTAATGCAAGACCATAGTTAGCACGCAACCGAACCTAATAAATACAAGTCTCATTCACTATGAACTATAGAGAGATCTTTTCGAGTTTCTCCGATGAAACAGACATATCCCAACAAGGCGCGAGAAACATCGGGTATCCAACGTCTCGAGGGGCGACTCAACAATCCGTAGCTATATTCACATGAGAAACTCTCGGCCGAGTAGGTAATCGTTTCTGAACGGGTGCTTCAACCATCAGAAGTGAGTTCTATCAGATACGTAATCACCGTTGGGGCAGCGGAAGGTGTCGTGGAACAGCCACGTTACGTTTTCGTTGCAAAGTTGACCTCCTGCTCGGGAGCTGTGAACAATATTGGACTAACGAGTCATTTTAGGACAATGAGCGAGGAGGTAACCAGAGATCATTGAAAGTTGGAATCGAGTCAGAGGCGCAAACAACGTTTTCATTCGATTCATCAACTCGCGGCGAGTGGCTGCGGTGAATTTCGTCATGAGACAGCCCAAAGTGAAGCCGGCGAACACCAAGTTATACCCTAGTACAATAGTGAAGTTTCCCAGCCAGCGAACTTTCCCGAAGTTGCCGAGCAAATCGAAATCTGTCAGTCCGATCACTCGTGAGAGCAATGGTAGCGCCGAACTCAGAATAGAGAACACCGCACAGTTTATGATGACGTTCATGAGCGGGCACGAGCTTCGCCGTGGCGTGAGAGACGTCAGATTAGAGTAGAAGCCCACGAGCGATGCTCCCCATAGATACAGGATGAGGATGATTTCGAGAGCGCATCCGACAGTCCCCAGACTCGATAGTGAGTTGATGCCCAGGGCCGGTACTGTGTCTTGGATCACGATGGGCAGCGTCTTCATGCCGAAAAGTAGTTCGAAGATGTTCCGTAGCACGAGCAGGAACGAGTAGACGGTGAGAACGAGCAGTAGTGCCATCGCTACGGGGTAGATAATCGTTCTCAGAATGGATTTCCTGCGTTGATTCTCGAGTTCAGAGAGGCGTTGAGCGGCTATTCGGTGTCTTTCGGCTAAGACGTCTAAGCCGTTCGACGCCATGAGTGCCAAGGCGGCGTTCTTGGCAAGCCCGTCGAGTTTCCATTTCAAATGCTGCTCCTCGAGTAGAGCTTCCTGATATTCTTCGTCGACGTCGCGCAGAAATGCAGGCTTCATGATCCACTCCGACATGACGGTGAAGAGACGAGCGAAACCCAAGGGCGTGCATATCAATAGGAGGAGACAACCGAAGAAGCTCACGATGGAATACAGGAACGGCAGAAACCCCGACGTGAATATGTACTCCATGGAGTAGGTTGAGTCGATGACCATTGAAATGACAGAGACCATCCCGATCAATATGGTGATTGTGAGCGTCAAGACAAGTACACTCTCGTACACTCGCGAGAGGACGCCTCTCTTCGAGCCCGGGAGGCCTTCGGATTCAGTGAACAGATACGCGAACGGCAACAAGCCAAACAGAGATGTATTACTGCAGAGGAAAATCGCATTCCAGAGTCCTTGCACGAGGGAGCTGTTCAGCCATTCCCAGTAGAAACTTGTGGGACATAACAATTTGACTTCGTTGCTGATGATCGATAACGGTAGCAGCAGAGCCGCTCCCGTTGATGTGGCCAGACTGAAGCTGCACATGTACAACGATATCTTGTAGACCAGAGCATCTTGAGCGTCGTTCTCGTAGTACGACTCTTTCTTCTTGCGGAAAAAGTCTATGATGTAATAGCTGATCATATAGAGAAGCAGGAAGAACAGCAACCCGAGAGTGTATTCGCGAACTGCGTTATGGAACTGCTTCTCCTGTTCTTCGGGGTCTTCCATGTCCCCTGATGAATTTCAAACTCAGTCAGAATGAGAGCTGCGTAGAGCAGAGTTGCGACCGACTCCAAGAAATCATCGCAGCGCACCGCGAATCCGATCGAAGTCTCCAACGAATACTCGAAGCAGCCGTAACTCACTCAGCTTTCGTCTACACCACCACCGCCGCCACCACCATCACCGAGAAAAAAAAACACTCAACAGCACCCGCAGCTTCGACGCAGCCTCTCAGCTGATGGATTCAAACGCGTTCCTTCGTTGTTGTTTGTTGTCGGCCGAGACACTCGCAGCAGCTCGCAGGGGAAAGGAACGACATCAGGCTCTCTCCGTTGGTTAGCAGACGCCCACTGCGGAAAAGGGCGAACCCTCGGGAAACTTTTCGACTTGTTCTCGCTTTGCCATAATCAGAGACTGGCGTGGGGTGGTAACCGGCCACTCATCCTCCGCCGCCGATTTCCCGCGGTCTCAGAATCTCGAATCGAGGAGCAAGAAAAAACAGAATCAGGGCTGTCAGAAACATAGGGGCGCACCTTTCTCAAGTTCTGTGTTTTAGTACAGATCCGAGAGAGAGGGGAACCTGGAGCGAAAATTTTGAATGTAGCAGAGGGAACCTAATCGATCGGTTTCGCATCTGTAAACGTAAGTAGCATGACAGACATCAGCACTGGGATGCGGATTTTGATTTTTGGAAAAAGCGAGCTTATGATGCCGGTCGTGCCGCCCTGAGGGACAATTTCATCTGGAGAGTCGAACGCCGAATTCGCGCCTCGCTCCCGTGTCCGTTTCGTGCTCAGGATCCGGGAGGGACAAGCGCCCGTGCTCTCGTTTTCGATTTTTCTTCCCGTCCTCTCGAATTGCTGTGGTGAGCCGAGATCGGTCCGAGCTCTATCCACCCGGAAAAGGGCTTTCTCTCCCTCGGGAACGGCGCGGCGCCACCACCATCGCCTCACGGTCGCACAGGGAATGCTCAGGAACGGGCAGATATATGTACATATGGATTGAACTGTCACAGCGGTGCTGTTTTGAGAGTGACAGGTGAAAATGATTCTTTCCGGTCTCAGATGCCCCCGAAGAAGCGGCTCTCATCTTTGCGGTGTTTGCACGGTCCGTGCAACACGTATTTCGTATCGACTCCAATCGGCACCATGCAGATCCTGAGCTGTGCGAATGGCCTTCATTCGGTAGGGCAAGTCGAAGACCCAGATTTCCAGCCCGATCCCCAGTGAGTTCAAATTTTCCGCTGGAAGAAATGGATATCGGACCCCTGCTTGCGCGGAGCCTCCGGAGAATGGACGTTCATTTGCCTTCCAGAATGTCAATTGTCCTGCTTCGAAAAGAATTCGACGATAACGGCTACATGTTCAAACCTGCCCTCAGTTGCATAAGTTGGTTCGAAGCCTATTTCAAATACCCGAAATCCCTGGCAGACTTCAGCTTGCCACCGTTTTGCCAATGCATTTGCTCGCCGAAGGGCTTGTTCCTCGAGACAGTAAGTTCGTCCACTGAACAAAGCTCCTTCTACCACGAACCGTCTCATATGATATTATTTACCCCTCTCCGGGACTCACAGCGACCGACCGAGCGTTGATTTTCCTTATTCGAAGTTTGGTTTATTCCTCTCAGGTCTGGTTGACATTGGCTTCGAAAGTACCTTTTGGAACCACAACGAGCTACGGAAGCCTCGCTAAGCTCGCGGGACGACCTGGTGCGGCGATTGCAGTCGGTACGGCATACCTGTTGCTACGATATTGTGTACCTACATAGATGAGACACCTGCTTCCACTGGAATTGAGATCCCAGATTCTCTTAATTCGAACCGAGCTGAAATTCTAATGGAAGTTCCCGACTCCAGGGAGTGCCATGCGAAAGAATCCATTCCAAATCCTGGTGCCGTGCCATCGTGTAATAAAGAGCAATGGCCAAAATGGGAACTACTGCGGAGGAACCAAAAACCAACTGAAGAATTGGCTCCTCGATCACGAAAGAAATTCTTTGTCTACTGAGCTCACATCGCGGAGCGTAACGACTGTTTGTTAAGGAATATCTTGTACTGTAACCGTCGCCTGATCACAACCATGTGATCTTCGCATTTTTTTCTTGACGGAACATTTCTCATTTGTACATCGGTTTAGGATGTCATACACATATTTATAGGTGAAGATCCGAGCCTCGGAGAACGAGTGATATAGAGTACGTACCTGATGTGAATGCTGTTTTACCGTATATGAATCCGTTTCCACGCTTATTGGGATATATTTAAAGTTTTTTCGGTGTGTGCCATGAATGCTCCGAACACGATATAAAATGCCTGTGTCATACGAACGGGCAGCGAGGCTGAACTCGACGCTCTGTGTTGAAACTCGAAGAATCATGATATTCGGCTCGTCTCATGAGAATTTCCTCTACCCTTCCGCAAGGTTGTCGACGGAGTACAATAGATTTTTGAAGAGGATAACGGCGAGCGAATTGTGGGATGGCAATATTCCTTGCATAAATCCTCTTCCGTTCATCCGTGGAAGTTTCCGACAGGGTTCGTGAAGCTCCCTCGTGACCCGTTATATTCCCGCTCCCCCGCAGTAGAGAAGCTGTGTGCTGGCGAGTAGCTTCCTCTCGTAGTCTCGCCTATCTAGGTTGCCTTATCTTGTGAGAAATGGGAACGACGACCGATGTTCGATCGAATCCACTCTCTCGGAGGATTGTGCGACCCTCCACGGACAGCCCCGGAAAAAAATTGACCGTTTTCGGTCATTGAAGCGTTGCCGAGCACTAGGAGAATGGCATCCAAGATAAGGGAGTACAGCGAATCAGAGAATCGAGTGCATAAAGCGTCAAAGTTCAACACGCAGCGCACGATAGAATCGATAGGACGGAATCGGATTTCGACAAACGCCGCTCTCCACCTCGAAGCTCGAGCCCTGGCCTTGATCGTTTGGGATTCGAGGCATAATGCATGAGGGGAGACGTTCAGTACCGACCGAATACGATTGGTTTTAGTAAGCTTATAACAACGCACAAGGAGTGCAAAATTTATTGCCTCAGAAAGTCTGGCAAAGTCAACAAAGAGGAGGTGTATACATCACATTTTGGCATGCTCGCTTGGCATAAGGGGAATCACTGCATTTTTTCCTTCTCGTCACTGTTCAATATCGTTTCGGGAGTGCAGATCCTGAAAAAACATCGAGACCTTCATTGAGGAAAATATCAACGATGGTCGGATCAAGCCGCCGCTCTGCCCCGATCGCCAAGAATTCATTTCACACCCCGGGAACCGTTCGGTATTTCACTCACCGCGTCTGTACCTCGAATCAATCAATTGTGAACTTGTAAACCATTGAGACAAGCGATCAAGATGTCGGAACAGACTCATCCGGAACGCCCTCAGAAATTCACTCACCGATCAATGAAGCAGTCCAGCTTGCGATTGAAATATCTGGCGAGGAAACCGCCGAATATATTACCGCCCCAGTAAACAGCGAAGTGCTCGAAGTATCCGTGCGGTCCGCATCCGAGCATCAAGGCAGAAGCCATCATACCGTTGAAATAGCCGCCAGTAGAGTTAAGCGCTGTAATGGGTCGAAGGTTGAATCATTCTTTCCATAGGAAGGCAGTCGGACAAGAGTTGAAGCTTTGAAACTATTTCATTGAGAGGCTCATCGAAGACGTCACTCACCGACGAGGCAAAGAATGACGGTCACTACCGAATTTATCCACAGGCTCGTCTTCTCCGACCAGTATTGAGATCTTAGAGCGAAAAACCGCGAAACGCATGAGATGAAGGCTTCGACCATGAAACCCCACGAAGCCGTCGTCTGTAAAAAATCTCCTCCTCAGGCTCCGTGCCCACGGAATCGCTCCCCATAGACTTCCAATATTTTTCATTTCTCGCTCTTAGCCGCTGGAGTTCACAGTCTCGCTCACCATAAGGGAACTCTGGCATTCTTCTGTGTTCATTACTTTGTGTTGATCGATGAGATGCAGAGACCAGATCTGCTGGATGTAGCTGCGCGGAGAAATGAATTCAAATCCAGATCACTCGAAGATTTCGATGTGAGGCAGAATTATGTTTCTTCGGTCAGGCCACCGGAGATATCACAGGTGGTGCTCCGGCATCTGTCAACTCACGTGCCAGTGATGGCCGCGCCGAGAGTCTGTCCTAGGAGGCGCTGTTTGTAGTCGCCCGCACCGTAACCGAACAAGACGTCTTCCACTGGACCGTTCGGACACGCTTCAGCATCTCCGAAATGTTTTCCCCACCACAAGCACCAATATAGAAGGAATATTGTATATGCTATGATCCCGTGCCGCTCGTAGACGATACCTGGGAGAAGGATACGATTCTTAGACATTCACATGACTCGTCCCTGCTGCCGGTGTTTTTTTTTTCAGAGGAGTCCGAACACCAAGCGTGACAAAAAACATTTTTCCGAGTCCCGTGTCACTCACCGAGCTCCGCCACGTCGGCACAAAGTTCCCAGGTAGCGAGGAATTCTGCCAGAACAATACGAGTTTTGGCGAACCTCTCTTTCACAACCAGAAAACACAACTTACGCAACAGTATGAATATGACGTTGTTCATGAAGAGCACCCCGTATGGGGTGGACTCTTCGAGGAGCCACCATACTGTGTCCATTCTGGAACATATATACCGGGGTTGAAGAGCCTCATGATTCAATGTATTCAATCGTAATCACCGACCTTCTGCCCGCAAACAGGGAGCTCTCCGTGGTACCAATGATCAATTCCGATAACTCCGATAAACTTAGTTGATCTCTGAATCGATCCACACCGTTCCACGCTCAACATTTCCAAAGCTGGATGCGCATGAAAATCACAGCATCGGCCGAGCCCAAGGCACGAGATCTCGACCGAACTTTTTGTCACGAAGAAAAATCGCTGTCATCTATAGATACGTCCGAAATAATCAGGAGGTCGCGTTCTTCGGGCAATATGAGTATGTTCAAAGGTGGGAGCACTGCTGCCTGTCACAGCAAGAGCTGCGGCTAGGCTGGAGCCCAATGCTGAGAGATAATCACTCTGTTGCTGCTACGGTAGCCTCCAGAAATCTTCGCAGACAAAAAGGTTTATGGAATGGCGAAACGTACTGAAATCGTCGCTCCATCGAGTTGCAGAGATTTGTGATAGAATTACCTCAGGAGTCTTTCGGGAGCTGAGAATATTCGGGAATCAAATCTGATCACAGACACGGGGCACGGTCGGAGAATCCTCGAGTCGCCCTTAGGATCATTTGCAGTCGCAGCAGTATCTCACGGGCGGCGATCTCGTTCGTCCACCGAAACATTAAGCCCATGAAATGGCTCAACTCACCACCGTCCAATCGCTTATTTCGTGCTCAACCGGAGAGAGATTCTGCACGACCAGTGCGGCTCGAACACGCAAAGTGTTCAGTAGCACCGTGGCAAGCACTAGAACCCAGAGAGCGTGTTGCCTTCGGCAGGTCTGGCATTGCTGCTATGAATAGAGTCAGCTCGAAGCCCGACAGACCATCGACGACGACGGTAGCGCGGCGTCGTGGTCCATCCAGAGACCTGAGTAAGACTCGTCTACAGCTTCCTCAGACTGTCACTCATGAAATTCTATCACGGACAACCGCTATTTCTAATCGGCCTGGCGAGCCGGAGGGCACATGGAGCGACGGGTCTATGAAAATTGCAGCGACCCGTAGAATGACCGGCGAGCCCTGAATCAGAGGTTCACGCGTCGCCGATCAGCCGGTGCTTGAGAGATTTAAAGAAACAGGTACTCACTAAATCTGGAAGCCTGTGGCGATACTCCATGGCGAGAAGAGCCACCAAAGCTGATGGTTGAGGGATACAGTGTAGGGAGAGGACCGCGCACCACTCCACCATATTCGGTGGCCTGGAGACGTTTTCGACAGGACGCTCGGAGCGGGAAAGGGACAGTGACAAAGTTGTCCAAGCGTCAGCGAGCATCGACTGCCGGCGACCTTGGGCGCCTGATACGCGCTCTCTCCCGCGATGATTGGCTCCATAGCTCGCCACTGGAATTAGGTAGTTAAGCCTCAGCCTCACACATGTATATAGGGTCTCGAGTCGCTCCACCAGAAGCGATTGAAGTGTACTCCAGAAAGCAAATACGTTGCTCCTGCGATTTTTCTGAAGCAGCATTACGCTCGGATTCTCGATCTGATATTCCGACACATAGCCACATCGGGACTCTGACCGAGTTCCCCCAATCGAGCTCAATCGGAACCCTTCGAAATCTGAGTATCATGCTCACCAGAACTTCTCTGGGCAGGGGTCAGAATGTTAGGAGAGTGGCCATCCGGGGGGGGGGTGCGGCTTCTACATGGACCACCTCATCGCCGGAAGTGTGATTATTTCTTCTGCGAGTCGTGGAGCTTTAGGTCACACGGACGAAGGAATGGGAATCGATTACCTTCCGGCCTCCGTGAGCGTGTCAGATGAAAGACTTTTCAACTCGATTCCCAGGGATGCCTGCAGGAGAAAAACTTGACATCAGTTCATGTAGGTGTTCTCAACTTCCGCGAAGCTCCTCGCAATATTGTAGAAGAAGCGTTGCGCTCATTTACCTACATGATTTTCCTCGTCAAGAGACGGAGACGATATCCGGGGTTGTTCCTCGAGAATTTGTTCGCAGATACCTCTACTCCATTGCCTACGTCTACATCGACGCCATACGTCGAGGAAGGGAGCGTGGGAAAAACGAGATCAAGGCCGGCGTGGGTTTGTCGACTGGACGAATACGCCCGACGATCCACATTTGTGCGTTCTCCAGAGCCAGAGTGGACCTTAGCGATTGCTCAAAACTTGGGGCCAACAGAAACATGGAGAACTAGGGCGAGGAAGTCCCAGGACGGCAGAAAAACGGGGCTTCAAGGAAGAGGGAAAGGGAAAGACTGTCCCTCGAGGACGTCAACAACCAAATCGGGCTCTCCCATCGGACTTGCTGCGGCGACCTCTAGAATGAGCACCCGGTCCGCCGCGCAATCTCGCAGCGGAATAAGTATGCTCTTCCCTGAGGAGCCGAATGATTGCCCGTGAACGACTTAGGAGTCTGGTCTCTAGAAACGAACTCACTCCATACAATACTTCAAGTAAATCAAAGCTTCTTCCATGCAGTGGGTCGGATGGACCCCGGCGAGCCCTGAAGTCGTCATACTAGAGTCGGAGATGCATTTGGATTCCCGTGGGTTCAGAGTCCGAGGTTTCGACGTTCTCGAGACCACCACGGATACCTCGCTCTAGGAAGACATCTGTTAAGTTGGCCATGGGTCTGCTAAGAGATCTGATTATCAATTAAGATCCCCGCAATGAAGTGAGAGCCTCGAATCCGAAGTAGCGAAGGGCCCGAGCTCAGAGGATCCCCCCGCGCATCTGAGCTCCCCGTCCATGAACCAATTATTTGAGGAGGAATATACGGAGATAAGAGCCGCAGTCGACTGGGATGATTGGAAGAAGTCTCAGTGTGTTGCCGCACTCTATGCACACAGTGCGCAGTCGAGGGAGATGCTTAAAGCGGATTTTCGCGCGGAGGAGTCGGGAAGAATCGGCGAACAAGGTGAGGAGGCTGATTGGTGAAGTCGAAGCTATGAGAATTTCGTGCCGATTTAAATATACAATCTGGTGCTGGGAGCCGCAGTTAAGAATAATTTTCCTGCTGATATCTTGGTCGACGGCCAGTGGAGATTCTGGATTCCTTCCCAGCATGGGCTCGATTGAGCCATAGGGCCCCGGAAACTGTGACTTAATAGTTCATCGCGAGGATGCACATTGGACTGGTGCCATAGGAATCAGCTCCTCGGAGGTCCAGCGGCCGTACTGAGGAGGGACTTTTCCACCGATCCCACCATCAAGTGTGGGGCTGGATACCGTTTGCCGGAATCCCGGATGCTCGAATTTTACTTGCAAGAATCCTGGATGCTCGAACTTCACTTGCCGGAATCCTGGATGCCCGAATACCGTTTGCCGGAATCTCATCTGCCTAAATAACATTTGCCGGAATCTCATATGCCTAAATAACATTTACCGGAATCTCGGACGGCCGAACTCCGTTTGACGGAATCTCGGATGCCGGAATCCCAGATGCCCGAATGTCTCGACTGACTCCTTCCGTGCCTCGATTCCGAACAGGATACGAGGATACCTTCTAGTTACTCGTGATAGAAGGTTCAGTCCGTCTATATCTTCATATACATACATAAACCCACAGCACGAAACGATTGCGGAACGCAAGGCTTCGCATGACGCCTTATTAGCATTTTTCTTTTGCTAGTCAATTGGAAACTTCGGAGAAAAAAGCATGAAGAGACTCTTCTAGACCTAGAGTTGAGCTCGTAGAGACTACTCGAAGAGATTATTATTTCTTCGGCTTCATTCCATGAAATATATCGTCATCATCACATTCCCTTCACTATCCTCCGTCGTATATCGTATATCAAAGGCGGAGTTCTCCTGCGAGCCAGGATATTCTACGAGGACGCACAAAATCGCGAATTTTTACATCGCAGATTTTGAAGATCGCGCAAACTCTTGGCTCTTGATATCCTGCAATGATTGAACTCAACGAGCTCGGAAGGAAGATTTCTTGCGACAAAGCTTGCAATTTGCGGCTCGCAACTCGCAACGCTGCAAGTTGCCTTCATTGTTATCATTTATCATTCGGGCGCGGCTGACAACGAAGCGTGCTCCAATCTTACAATGTGCTGTCTGCGATGTGACATCCTCCTCCGAAGTCGCCAAGTCATTTCCATCAAAGTGACCGTTGTGAGTTGAGCAGGTATCAGATATTCACTCTTTTAAAGAAGTCCTCCGAATATGAGTGTACAATCAGTCGAATCGTCGAAGGGTCGATCTCTTTATCGAGTGAAGGGATTCCTCTATGAGGTTGAGAAAAAATCCTCGAGAAGCTGTACTGTCCTTGCGGAATATGGCGAAATTCTCTGCAAAGTGAGATTTGTTCATATTGTTATGAATAATGACTAATACAGCTCTCCAACCAGTCATTCTTGCGATGATATGGCTCTCTTATGCGTTCCATTTATCTCTCTTATGCAGTGGCACCGGAACCCACCATAGTCAAACTCTCAGGCTCGCACAATCACGACCCAGACGACGGGAAATTCCTGAAATTGTCAGCGGGAGCAAAAATGAAGAAAGCCGTCGTTGATCAGCAAGATGGAGGAATGAAGCGGGTCTACGCAGAATCTCTAATCTCGGTCGTATCGGAGCTGCGAGATGATCTCAATGAAGAGGAAATCGGACTTCCTGTGCCGATTTTCGCATCGGTGCGAAGTGCTTGACATCGCAAGCGTGGGTCTTTAAGGCCACGGCTCCCGATGTGCAGGAGTGACATTGAACTTGACGACGTTTGGACGAAGACTCTTGACGGCGAACCCTTCCTGCTCATAACATATTAGGTGGCACTGGGGGACGCCGGCGTCCCTCAGTTCTCCCCGGAAATCGGAGAATCCCGGCCGTTGGCACTCTCTGTGACGGCAGGGAAGATCTTTTTTCGCTCTGTTTGAAGCAGACACTGTCTTCATGGATGGCACTTTTCGAGTACTTCCTGAATTGTTCCTACAACTCTACAGCTTACACGCCTTCTACCGAGGCCAGATAGTTCCTCTGGCTTTTTTTTGCTACCGGACAAACGAAAGGACACCTATCGGCGCATGTTCGTACACGTGAAGAATTTCGCTTCGTCGATCGGCAAAGCCTTCGATTCCAAGAGCTTCCGATTGGACTTCGAAATCGCCGTATGAATCATGTTAATGTTTTCGAAATGATCAAGCGACTCCAGCATCAAGAACAAAAGTATAGGATTCTCATGCCGCCACTAAGGATGGGCCAAGCACCTTCCCCGCCTGCCAGAAAGTATCGAAAGTTGAATGAAAACCTGATGGAACTCGTCGAGAAGTATGAATCAAGCGAAATTTCTCTGATGCGGTATGTGACCGCGGTGACTTCCAACTTGCATACCGATTCTCTCAGGAACAGTGGCTCTTGAGGATGCCTCATGATCCTTTCATTCGAAAAAATCCTTTCGGTACCGACGCTTTGTACATCCTCCTTGAATGTGCGCGAGGGAGAATTTTCCCTGTTTAGACTAGATGAAAATCAATGTGAAATAGCAGTGGGGATGTCATGGGTCATGAGTAGCTGAATATGGCCGGAGAGGCACTTGATGTGGTGTGAGAAAAACGATGGATGCTAGATTACCATCGTTGGACTTGCTACCTTGCTATCAGTAGACTCGAAAACTTGTCTCGAGAGCTGAATAAACTTACCCCCCCCCCCCCCCGCGTCTACGAAATGCTCTCTCCTTGCATGGCTTCCCTCCTACACACGAAAAGGGAGAAGGGTCCCTTAAAGGCCATAGGTTTCTCTTCACGAATGAGGGGGGGGGCGGTTTGAATGGGGTATTCTTCCCATGAGCCCTACGCTGCAGATGATTTTTCCACTCCTCTGAGTCCTGCGCCAATGCATTTCCCTCATATTCCATTCAGTCATCCCGTCCTCCGCACTCGCCGTTTCTTTTGAGAATCATAGGGTCACCCCTTTACGAGTTGCTTTGACGAAGAAAATTCAAGGAAGAAAAAACAAATTGTCCTCATGAGGCATTTTTGATCACGTATGCCGATAACCATCAAATCGTACGACCATCAGCAGTTGTACCACGGAGACTTGGGGTCTCCAATGGACTCATGCTGTAGGGGTCTTACAATCCGAGAAAGAATGAGGCGGATTGAACCTTCTATCACGAGTCACGAGGAGGTTTTCTGTGTGAGATCGAAGCGCGGGACTTTTGAGGCATTCTGGCATCTCGGATTGAGGCCTCCGAGATTCCGGTAAATTAAATTCGGCCATCCGAGATCTAGGCAAATGTAATTCAAGCATTCGGGATTCCGGCAGACGGAATTCGGGCAAACGATACCCAGCCTTTCTGACGGTCTGCAGCATCGCAGCCCAGGGCAATGGGAGGTGAATTTCAGCGGCGATCTCAACTCGTGAGTGTCTCATTGGCTCCTGATGAATTCGCGAACAACTTACTGAGAACTCCACAAGCTACCGAGACTCATTATTCGCTCTTCCTGGTCTCCCATTCCCATGTGCAGTGCATGAATTTCCCGCGAAAACTCTTCGCGCCTGTAATCGCGCCATCCTTCTATGCGGCCTCTCCCGAGGCTTCTATGAAAGTCGTTGGACCTTTGCTCTGCTCATGACGTCACTTCCTTCAGCTGTTCGTAGCTTGGGCTCAGGGGCCTCCGTTTGAAACCAGCTCGGCTGTGTGAGGAAGATTGACGTTTTCGCCTGTTTCCCAGGGAACGGTCCCCAATCAGCCGCAGTCATTTCGGCACCCAGGGGTGAGTGCACGTTCAACTGAGTACGGCAGTGTTCGAAGCTGAGCGCAAAGATGCGCTCAAGATCCAACACTTCCAGAAGCGTTCCTCCGCAGTCAAGAGCCCCTTGGAACTTCCAGCCGAGCTCCTATAAACCAAATTCTCCGCTGGAGATTCTCGGCCGCTCGCGGAGCCGATTCGGATCGGATTCCAGCTCCGCCAGGGGCTCGGTTCTTCGCTAGGATCGAATGGAGACCCAGACGCGGGTCGATTCCGAGGGACAGAGCAGCCTAGCTCGATGTCTTCGGGGATTTATGAGTGGCGTCATACTCCCCGATACGGTCCTGGACTCTTTCTTCTCTTTCCGACCTCAGCTGGTCAGGGGAGATTAGATGGGCGGAGAAACGAACAACGATGCGGGAACTCTCATATGATTTCTGGTAACTCTCTCGAGAGCCTTGGTTCTGAATCACTCTTCGGCGGCAACGCTGTCGCTGATCTTGGAATACGACGAACTTTTTGGAACGCAGTTATTCATGAGAAGAGTCGTATCCGCTTGACGACACAAGCCTTCCCAGGAACAGTGAGCGACATATCGTGAGTGGCTTCTTCTACCTACGTGTGAAATTTGAAGTACGTTCCAGCTCCTCAATTTCTATTCTCTGAACGTAGTCGGTGTTTTTCAATCGAAGAGTAGGAAAATTCTTTCTCATAACTAGAGCTGAAGGATTTAGGGCCATGCGATAGTTCTGCCTAGTTTTGCTTTTCCCGTATTTCCCATGCAGACATTACCTAGTTCGGCTCAGAAGCGTTTTCTGCATCTTCTATTGCCTCGCCTACGGTGAACTGCTGCGGATTTCGCGAATGCGAAGGTCGCGGTTTCGAATCCTCGAACATTTGCTGTGTATGCTGCGGGTCATTCGGAAAATTCGCCGTGCATGCGCGAGCAGCTCCCGCGCCGATGATCGGCTTCTCCTTCAGATAGCTGACGATGAGTGGGCTCCCTCATGACGTGTATCTCAAATCAAAAGAAGAGCCCGCTTCGGTGCGGGGAAAGGCGCGGTGGAGCCGTAGTCCTTTGCCAGGACAGTTTTTCGCGTTCGATGAGTGCGAACGCAGCCGGTTCAAGCCGTTTGAAATTGATATCTTCCATGGACAATCGACACGAAGATCCAATATAATAATATTCATAATGATAATTCATGTACCTATTATATGATTGTTATAACTGATATCATCATCATTACTATATAATGACTAGACCCCCATGCGTATTGCTCAGCGAGAGACTCCACTTGAGGTAGGTCGGGAGGGGGAACTCGAGATCAGGGAAGTGGGATAAGACTCATTGTGACGATCTCTCCATGACTTTGCAAGAAACCGCGATCGTCTGTCATATCCCAAGTCGCCGATCGACTCATGCACTTGCTCTCGAAGCCGGGAGAGCTAGGTCCCGATCAGCGATGCCGTTGTCCGCGTTCATCTACTCTGCAAGAGCAACGAACTCGTACCGGACGAAGGCCAAAGCCCGATTAAACGTCCTCTGGTGATTCGACTCCGGGACTCGCGGAGCACGAAGCACTTCAGAGGTTTCGCGTAGGTCGAGTCGTTTGCATGTTCCGAGAGTCGTTGGACCTCTGGAAAGACTCGGGGAGTTCTGGCGATTGGCTTCGGAGGACGACGGCTCAGAGGGGAAGTAATAAAGGAATGCCTAGCCGTCATCCGCGGACCTGAGTTTCCCCCGCCGAAATTCCGTTCTTTCTTCCGAAAATGACGCGAACGCGGAGCAGGGAAACGACCTGACAAGGCAACGTAAGCGCGAACCTAGTTCGAGGAAGGTTCGGCGATCATCGACGAGCGCTCGTCGTTTCAACAGCATCACTTTTACACGAAGTGCCTTGAGAATCGAGAAGTGATTGTGCTTGCCCCGCCGCTGACCTTTGTTCAAGGACTATTGCCATCGGGGGAACTCCGAGTATAGCTGTCGAATTCGTTTCTCGACAGCGAGCTCGTTCGGCACCGGAGAGAAAACATTCATTACGCCCGTGGTGAATTTGCCTCCGTCCACCGGAACAGGACGATTCGGCGCGGACGATTCGGCGCGAGACGATTCGGCGCAGGACGATTCGGCGCGAGACGATTCGGCGCAAAGGATGATTCGGCGCCGGACAATTCGGCGCAACGGATGGTTCGGCGCGGAAGATGATTCGGCGCAAAGGTAGATCCGGAGCGCTGGATAGAAAGGATCCGGTCGCTTAGCGATCGAAGAGGAAGCATATCACGGTTGAGAAAAATTAACGATGGTTTAGCGACGGAATCGTCAGAGTGAAGTCGAATTTCACGGTCTACTTTTCGCTGCAAACCTCGCAAATCCTAATGTTGTGCGCAGTGAAGTGAGGAACATCGGTAACATTTTGGTTCCACGTGTGCACCTGATGCTTGCAGGTCCCGTTTCTGAATACATTAGCTTTGAGTGCTGGGATGCCTCTGATCAGTCTTTTCGACATCGCAACTGCGTATCAGTGTTTCCGCCAGAAATCGCAGACAAGAACTCTGAGGAGGCCGTGGCCGTAAGTCAATCCTTCGCGTAATTTCTTTCCGTTCGACCGGTTAATTAATCCTCACGGGAGTCTCACTGGAAACCATCCTCCCTTCTTCCCAGTTCTCTATCGGTTTGAGAACCTTCCTTGCTTGTGAGAAACATGATAAAATTACGTGAGATGACTTGACCTGGGATCCCTGTGTTTTCCTTTCTCATTGATTATCGCCGAATCATCCTTTGCGCCGAATCATCTTTTGCGCCGAATCATCCTTTGCGCCGAATCATCCTTTGCGCCGAATCGTCTCGCGCCGAATCATCCTTTGCGCCGAATCGTCTCGCGCCGAATCGTCTCGCGCCGAATCGTCTCGCGCCGAATCGTCCGCGCCGAATCGTCATGTACCGCCGTCCACAGCCACGAGCCCTTACCTGCGTTTCCACACCTTCGACTTTGTCCTGGGACGTTTCGAGCGTCGAATAACCGAGCATCGACGAGCGCGAATCAAGCTCCTCCAGAGGATACACATCTCTATCCAAGTATCGGAGTTTCACCGCCCTCTCTCTCTGGGGGGAAACGGACTTCACAATATAAATAGATCATTGTCGCAATCCTCCGTGTTTCTGGGTGTTGTCTATCCAATAGCATTCCGAGCATCTGCCAAGACACTCCAGAGTGCAGGATATTTCTTCGTCGACGATTTTATTCACTCTGAGTCGATTTACAAGGAGCTGCCATCGGATCGGATATTTCCGAAGGAGTCCGAACATAAGCATTCGGTGAAGCTCCAGATTCTGTGCCGAGGCCAAACGCCAAGAAGGTTTTCTTTGTCCCCCGGGATCAATCGTCATTCCGAATGCGTGACTTCCCCTCAGAGCGGCGCATTCAGGCTCCTCTCGAATTCAGATCTTTACAAGCTCGATGTTCTCTATTCCAGGATTTTTTCACCACCTGAAGAAGGTCATGGATTCGCCAAAATCGGCCAAGAAAGCCAAACTGGCGAATGGAAACCTAGAACCATCGCGCGTCGCCAGGAAAGAGATGTGTTTCTATTGTTTCGATGTCCTGTACAATAATCTCCATCACATGGAGTCCCCGTCTGAGCCTAAGTTCACCAACGAGAGCTAGTGAGTGCATTCGACTATCAATATTGTGACCCCCTCTCTTTTGCTGGGGAAGAGGGAAAACTCAGTTCCCCAAAGCGGAGTGGCTCACTAAGAGTACCTATCTCTCACGATCGCTTTTCGGGCGCGACGGCAGCGCTTCAGCGACAAGGACGAAACGCTCCGAAGATTGGACATTCACCCTGCTTCACATTTTCCAGTCCGCTGTTCGTTACGTGGAAAGTGGGTCTCGAAAAGCGCTTACGAGGCTGCATAGGAACTTTCATTCCGACGAAATTGCACAATGGTTTGAAAGATTACGCGCTCACGAGTGCATTAAAGGATTCGAGGTTCGAACCCATTAGTAAGGACGAACTGCCCCGTCTCACTTGTGCTGTGTCCCTCCTCACGAATTTCGAGGACGCCAAGGATTATCTCGATTGGGAGGTAACTATCACGACAGAAACTTCGACATTTCCGACTGGGGAGTTCTTTCGAATCACCTGACTGCTTTTGAGGGATCAACACGAACGGGGCGAAGCGTTGTTTCCTAATATCTTTCCCTCACAGATCGGCACTCATGGAGTACGCATCGAGTTCGAAACTGAGAAGGGTTGTCATCGGAGTGCGACTTTCCTGCCCGAAGTAGCTGCAGAGCTAGATTGGGACCACGTTCAAACAATCGATGCTCTTCTACGAAAAGGAGGATTCCGCGGTGAGTAAGGAAGGGGATTCGGACCCAAGACTCGTCAAATATCCGTTGGGTTGAATCAGAATCGGTGATGATCGGGCTTCCTCACTGCGATCTCTAATCGGGAAACTCGATTTCAGGCAACATCAGTTCGGATGTGCGGAAATCCATCAAGGTCGTCCGTTATCAATCTGAGAAAGTGCATGCTTCCTGGCAGGAGTATCGGGAGCATATCGAAGCCATCCACTGTGGCTAGGCACCCTTTTTTGATGTGAGGAAGGGCTGTCCAGTCGACCAAGCACAAAACGGTCGAGAAATTCCATCGAGCACTTCGTATACGACATTTGAAGCTTCCTGACGTTTATCTCATTTCTCCTGGCGTTGCCTCATGAAGCCGGATCAATATAGATTTCTCCCCAGTATGTGCTCGATGGGGTGACAGCCCCTGAGTGTCGCTTCTCAAAGATATAATTAGGTGTGCGTCGCCGAGCGCAGCGCTCGAATGAGACTCGATTACGGAAACGACGGCGAAAACAATAAATGGCAAACTATTCCTATTCTGCACTAGCTCCGTCAGGAATGTCGATTTGCATTCCGCGCCTCAGCTACTATCATTAAAGTCCCCACGATCAGACCGAGCTCGTCGGAAGACAATTCGATTTCTACTCGACCTCGCCCGTCAAGTTCTATTTCTATCCAGCTCGCTTGCGTCTCGGTGCAGAATGAAGTTGACTGCTTGAACTCTTCTGGAAGATAATGTTCACAAATCTGCTGATGTTTCTCTACATAATGCGGGAATATATTGAATTAATGATTTAATTTCTGAATTCGGGATGCTCGATCGGTGTGTATTAAGATTAAGCGTAGGAAATGAGGGAACAAGAGAGAGTCCCGGAGTGTTTGGTGGAGAATGTTCAAGCTTACGAAGCGGGAAATCCGCGAGGAGACAATATCGGCCGTTCGGAGGTACCCTCGACCCGATTTGTGGGGCAATGCTTAACGATTGATTGATTCGACGGTGTGTGGGTCGAGAGAGCATATTCCCAGGATGGGAGCAACATCGTTGCAAGCAACATTGCTTGGTGAATACTGATAATCCCTACATGTTATAGCTGATTACTGATTACGAATAAGCGCTATCATGATAAATGATGATGAATGTTTCTTTCTTGCGGAAGTAAGCGAGAATCGTCGAGAGGCAGGGAGACGTTCGGAAGAATTTAGACTCAAACTCTCAATAAATTAGATCGATAGTTCTCACATGAATAAATTTGTCTCCCAGAGGTGTCGTAAATTAGATCGATTGATTTCCACAATCGTTCCCGAAAAAGATCTCTCCTGATGCAACTTCGATGATAGTTTCTGCTTTCAGGGAGCGGCCATTTGGCTCCCGGGAGTCGCGACGCTTTTCATTCAGAATAATAAGGTCCAAGAGTCAAAGGTTTCGGTATTTGGAGACGTGCGCTGGTCAAGCCCACCGAGAAAACTCTCCGTTCTCGGGAAAAACACGACGGAGCGATGGCGAAGGTCAGTTTACACGGACAACTTGAAACTTTCTGAATGCGAAATCCGCTCAAGTTGAGAGAAATCCGAATCTGAGATTCGTCCCATGGAGCTCCAAACTCCAAGTTTTGATAGCCGCGCCTTGTGGAGAAGTTGGCTTCCGAAGATGTCTCCTTTCAAGATGACGGAGACTCGACGAGGAGTACACGCCGCGTCACAGGACTATCATTATTTTTTTGCGTCCAAGGCGGTTTCAAAGTTTTCAGTCACTGCGACCATGCAATACACGGAGCTCGTTGGAATCACTCCGCGGAGGAATACCAGCCTCCTCTCTTGGTTTCCTGAGTCCTTGTGTTTCAACTGACGACCATATGGATCCAATAGAGACCATTCACAAAAAATCACTTGGAAGAATCCGCCACTGGTCGAAGGATACCTCGACATGAGCCGCGCTCAGTCGGCTTATCGCGTGGATTCTCGGGGAATCGACCCCCGGACTCCACATTCCGAAACGCCAAACAGTTTGTCGAATTATTTCCTCCCACGCATGGGCTTTCGGCGGATCATTGTTTCGCGACAAGCACCCAGTCATCGGGGCGCGCGGGAGAACATCGTCCTCGCGGGAAGAGGGGACGGAAAATCCGTACACCGCAGTCCATAGAATACTAGTCCCGAAAAAATACCAGATGTTTTTCATCTGAAGAATTCTTCCTTCAACTGCCCGCCAGTCGACGAAATCGCAGCCGGCTTTTCCGTTCGGACGACTCGTTCGATCGCATCTCTTCCCGTACCACACGAAGGCCAATTTCGTATGTTGATCGCCGTCGATGATTACATCTGGATTTCATCCATGGTTCCCTCGACTCCTCGAGAAGCCATTCGCGATCGACTTGGTCGCGCGAAGTATGAGCGCGAAGATGAACCGGCTTATCCAATACAGCTCATGCAACTCCCCACTCAGTGTGTCGCGCTGAGACCAGGAGCAGTTCTGCTCGTGCCTTTCATATGGACAATAACATTCGATCCGCCGACACGGGACTGATCAGGAGCAAGCAGCATCGGAAGTCTGGGAAGACGCCACGGCGGAATGGGAGCAGGATTTGCTCGTCACTTCGAGGTATCGCCTACTTCGCGCAGAATCACGGCGGGGAGGGAAGGAGGGGGGGCTTCCTGCAACTCTACAGGTGCATCCCTAGACGAAGAGTTTGCTCCGGCTCTCCTCTCAGAAGCGAGAGAGGAAAATAGACTTTGGGCTGTTGCCAGACTTGTGAATGTGGGAGATCACGCCGACCCCCGTAGAAATCCAGAGCAAATTCGATTGCGATGGCTTTCCAAGAAGTCAACGCCCGGATCAAATGTTTCGTTTATTCTGTGAGCCACCGAGAAACATGAAACGAATGACTTATCAACAGTAAAAATGACGAAATTCGCGGAAGTCCATGAAAATTTCGAAAGTCGCGGACCCAGTGGAATCTGCAATCGCCATGGAGAATTCCTCAGTCTCTATGATTTTTTTCTTTCATGGGTACGACGACGCCTCTGTGTACACGCAGTCCTTCCTCCACCAGGGGAGAGCCAAAGCTTAGGAGTGAGCCAACCGGACCGATAATTTTCGAAGCACCGACTCGTAAGCCCCTGGCGTGCGAATCGCGAGATGATGACGCCGGTCCCAGAGCTCATCGAGAGTTGAATTTACTGTCATCAGCCGCGAGGAAAAGCCTGTCCATTGGGGAAAATCGAGCTCCGCGGAACGACGGGAGACCTCGGGACGAAGTGACCGTCCGGGCCGACGTCGCGATGGTGAAGGTGATCCAAAAACGGGAGGTGATATCACTTAACAAAACGGTCACGGATATAGGCAGCGAGTATCTTCTCACTTTACGGGTTTCTTTCCCGAAATTTTCATGGAAGCCTACGGATAGCTTTCAGTGTCCGGAATCGTTCAATCCGAGGGGAAGTCTCCCGATAATTTTCTCGTATCCGGTCTGAATGGCAGGACTCCTTCATTTCCTTCTTCTTCTGCGTGGCATTGAAGATTCCCCGGATAATAAATCGGATTGAGCCTGCTAGACTAGACTTCTGGTAATATCATTGGATGCAGACAAATGAAAAGATAGAGAGGAAAGGGGTTCACTCTGAAGTCTCGCCGTACGACGACCGTCTGTATAGAAACAGAAGTTCTAGGGTTTCTATTGAACAGAGCCAGTAGTTCCTCCTTTCTTCGTTTCTGTTGTCATAGGGTTCCCCTTCCAGCTTACGAAGATGAAACAAAGGTGATTCCCGTTCGTTGGATGCGACTCGCTGGAGCCAGGCGTTCTCGCGGTGGAATAGCGCACCGGCCGCATCTTACGCATTGTGATCTCCCCTGGAGAACAGCGGTGAGCGCATTTACAACAGTTATGTTGTCGTCATATTTCGAAATGATATTAGCCCCGTTCACAGCTCCGAAAAGCGGCAGCGGCAGCAGTAGCTAAAAACAGTCGCGCAGAACGGGTAAGACATTGAAATCAAGGCTGTCGTGGACTTCAGCTCAGACGTTCTTCGAAACAGCTGACTGCATCGTGTGCTGGTGGGTGAAGGTGCGCGGACCGCTTCGGACCGAACCTGCGAAAGCGACCGCAATTCTTCAGTCTCATACACCCCGTTCGCTTGGATTTCTCACGGGCTAGCCTGTGAGCCGTAAGGAGACCGTCAGTGTTATCGTGGTTCTGGGATTGTATTCTGCGTCGGTAAGCCCCGGTTCAAGTATAATATGATAGCATTGACGAGAAGAACGAGTGTCGCTTACAGATGGCCAATGAGTGCATGCACTTTGTCACGCGTATCGACCCTGTGTTCGTTACATTAGTAAATAGAATCATCGCCCGGGAATAACGTGCCACTCGTAGACATCGCAAAGAGACTCCTGCACGAGCAGTTCTTGTTCTGATGCATCGTAGCGGGAAACTGAGCAGATCGCGATACCAGCGTCCGCGAGTATTATTCTGCTTCACGTCGAATCACGCCGAAGGGATAAAAACCGAAAGATTCGATCAGGGATTTCCCTCAGCACGAATATGCTGAGCGAGTCATGCAATCTCTGTGGAATATGTAGGAATACACAAAAGACTCATTGCGGAAGTTCAAGCGAGAGCGAGCGAGAGGTGCCATGTGGGGGACGCTTCAGCCGTCACGCGAGCGACCCGGACAGAAGAGTCGCTGCAGAGCCTGTAAAAGAGACGACTTCGTGATTACGAAAATTTAGTTGCTTTTCATTTTGTCTGAGCAATCTTGTTACTCGTTACCCCGCTCGCTTAGTTATGTCAGGTAATCGTTTGTTACGTCTTTTGTTATTCGTCTCGCCGAACGCTCCATCTTCCGTTGGTCGCATCTCTAAGTGAACTAATCGAGCACGGTCTGGCTCGGGAGAAACATCTTTCCCTGTCGGGGACCTGAGCGCGCGTTCCTCCCGCTTGGTTTGCCGAACATTCTACCGTCAGCTGGCATGAGCGATACCATTGATATTCATGGTTTACTCCATGCCTCACAACGTGAATAGCGACTGTTGCATATGGGTGAGGCATTGTGCCCACTACCTCAACCAGAAAATCGTCTTTGACGTCGTCTTCAAGTGCTGGGACCAACGGGGCAGCGAGCTAACGGTTCTTTGATCTATCGCTCGATCAGGCGAATTGACTGACGTGTCCGAGAAGCTTAGCGCGAGAGCCGAGCTACCCTTGCGTAAAGCTCGCTGTGGATATGAGATCTTCGAGGGACGTCCGGCGCCGTCCGTTCTGGCGACGACGGGATTTGAGGCAGGCTCAGAATAAGCTCAGAAATTGTAGCTATCCTTGGCGACTGTGACCAGCTGTCAGAGCGAATTCACTGTCAGACCATTGGCGAACCGATCGGAGAGAAGTGATTCCACCCTGCTGACCACACTAAGTTTCCGAATCGCGTCACTCTCCCTCGGCTCGAAAATTTGGGAGATAATCCTACTCGGCTCCATGTTGAACTTCGATGCTCGGTGACGTCGACGACGAATGATCCCTGTCGTGGCGTCTTGCGGCATAACCTCCTCGGTCTATTATCGCCAGCTCGAGTCTTCGGTCGACTTCGCGGGCGTGGCCGGGGGCAGGGTTGTAGTCAACGGCGAGGGTCACCGTGGACTCGAGTCAGTAACCGGGTAAATCGCTTCCGTATTGGCCTCCGGCGAGCGCCTCGCCTGTACCACTGAAGGCTTAGGGATCCACCGCTTACCACGCGTCGCAGTCGTGGCCATCGAAGCCTTGCGGTGCCTGACATCAATCGAAAATCAATCCACATCTCACTGACCGACTCGGCGCTCGCGGCTTTGAGTTCCTCCCGCAGTCTCTCGTGCTCGAAGGCTGATGAGCAGCGAGGCTCGTTGTTCCATCTAGAGGGTTTGATTCTTGATGGCGCGAGCGAAGACGTCGTTGTTCGAATGTGATGTTTAACGCCACGCGCCCTGTTCTCGAACCACCATTTATCATCTACTGAGACGGTTTCACCCGAAATGACCGCAATCGATGGGGCTTTCGTGGTGCTCGGGAAAAAAAATTTCCGGGCCCCTCGAGCCCCTTAACTCCGTGAAACGAGTTAATTCTCCGACAATTCATCTTTGCTGGAGATTATGGAATTCGCAATCTCGATGATGAACTTCGGAATCGCTCTTTGCATCGATGTCCTTCATTCTTGACTTCGCAAGTGCTGGAGGGTCGACGCTGGAGGGTGAGGGTTGCCGACCCCGAGATGCTGTGATGGGTCGGGAGTCGGGACTCACATTCAGACCTTCCTTGTGGTACTCCAGTCAGGAGGAATATCATCAGAGTCGGTGATAAGTTATAAACATGAGATCCTCAGGAAGGAGCTCAGCTTCTCCTCACGTCGGGAGCGAATTCCAGAACTGCCGAGCTGACATGAAGCATGATATACCTAACATTCGGTTTTCAAGAAGCCGACCGGGCCTCGAGAGGAGTTGTTGAGAGAACTAATGTAGAGTTCGAGCAGAGTCGGAACCAAACTGAGCATAGTCCCAATGCGCGGTCGCTGAATTCGATTTCCCAATTGTCGTGCATAACTCGTCACCGATGACAATCCTTGTGATTCCACTGCCGGCTTGGGAGACTCGTCGAGCGCTTCCCAAGATACCAACTGCGTGGAAATCCCGTGAGTGAAAGCTCCGCTCCAAACAATCAAGATTCAGGGATAATCTGCATCGAGTATGTCGTGTCGAGAACGTCGTAGCGTCTTGAGCTCGGTAGCTAGCGAAAATCGAGATGATGGGTTCTGAGGATTTCTCTGTTCACTTTTCAATCTATTCATCTAGTGCCTCGATTGCTTCGCTATGCACGGATGCAATTTCTTCAATCTTCCTCGAGATCGCGAAAGTCATGGATTGCTGCGAAAACCTCTCCCCATGAATTTTCGTCGCAGAGCTCAGCGAGCAGATGCTGAGAAGGGAACCACTTGCTTTCCACGGAAGCTTCCCTGTGATGAAGTCTTCAACGTGGAAAGCCTCCGTCAAGTGCGTAAAAGGACTCGGAAACGCTGCCTCAGTTCCAGAGTACCGAGTGAGGGTCCGGAGTCCGGAGTGACATATGCAAACAAATGCTTGAATATTGCATCTCGTGGGAGTTTATAAGCGGAGTCTCTAGATTTTTTTCCGACCAGGCTGAACCCAACTAATTGTGTACGAGCATTTCCGCCGCCTGATCTCGGACTCTGTGAGAGCGTTGAATTGTTTACGGTTCCACTGCTCGATCGTGACGTGGAAACTGGCGTCGCGAAGAGGGCTGGTTCCGACCCCGAGGGGGAACTGTGAGCCGATTAAGTCTACTAGTGGAATTTCACGGAGCCAAGAAAGTTCCTGAGTCTATATTTGAAGATCGAGACGAAGCTGGACTCCGGAGAGTCGTCTCGGGACAACGAGAGCTCTCGTACGGATTCACTTGAAAAATCGCCGAGTAGGCGAGTACAGAGGAGCCTTTCAATTACCGGTACGTAGGGCGAATACCTTCCTCGAATATTCAAAGGAGCGCTTCGGTAGATATTCTATTCGAGGCTTCTCCAGCCTCAGAGCTTTCGATTGACGACGAATGAGAAATAATCGACTACGAGTTTTGGGCGAGCTTTCCAAGGAGCTTCCTAATCTCCGCAGACTCGAAGAAGAGTTGTTCGTGATCGACCATGATCTAGGACATTGCGAAGGGGAACTCATGCTTCAGAGCGACTTCGCATGTCGAGTTCAATGTCCTCAGAAAATTGATGAATGCATACTGGTATGAGATGAAATTGCTCTTTTGCCGGAGAGTCGCTGTCCTGCTCAATGCACGGCATCCTCGTTAGAGGTGACATCGAGACGCCGTGGATTCGTTCTTATACAGCTCGTTGGCACTGAGCCTATAAAAACCATGTACTATGTAGTCCGAGAATGGCTAGAGCCAGCGGCTCCACGGAATAGTAAACGGAAGTGTTGAGGGCAGCGGAATAGAGATATCGTCTCCCGGAGTTTATGTCCATCCACGTTGATAGCCATCGTTCGGCGGGCGACTATCTATTCCATTTGGTCGTAGCCAAGTCGAAATTGTGCAACAGGTAGGATTTACTGGATCTCGTTGGCTCGATTCCCTCCGCCGGCCGTATTTGCTCTTACTTTCATTGAATGCCCTAGGGCATACGATCAGGTCGACGACCTCATATTGTCACGGTCGCTAGGCTACATGACTCTCGATGACTCGTCGCGGGTCCCGCACTGCCTCCCTGTCCGGTCTCTTGGCTCCTTCGGCTCGAGTGTCTAAACGTCCGTGGCTCAGCTAATCGCAGATCACTAATCAGACGAAGGGTTGCGGTACTATTCATTCATTTGCATACGATCGAGCGAGGAGAGATTGTCGAACGTCAACTCGTATCAGCGCGACGGAGGAACTCGATGGGAACATGTTGGGCTCTAAGTGAATAATCGGATCATGAGCTACGACACATCAATGTGCGTCGAGAGGCGACTTTCGTTCAAGGAGCAGCGGGGAATTAATTGGCTCCGATGACAGAAATGCAGTCGTAAATGAAGTTAACCGACCCCCGTTCATCGAGGACGTGGGCATCCGGCGCTCACCGCAGAGCGCAATCGAATTGACGTGTAGGTATTCGATGCAGTCGCCTGTCTTCTGGCAGCTGAGCGCCGCTCTCCCCTATTCTCCGGAAACAACGCGGGTCTCAGCTCACTATCGGGGTTCTGGCTCTTTGTCTCCCGTCGGGACAAACATCAAGGCGATGCCGGCGGCGGTCCAGAGTAATTTAAGTGTTTTCGTCGACAATCCCACATTCGGAACGTTGAGCTCCGCTCGGGTAGCTGTTAATCTCCTCAAGGTATGGATGATTTCAGGCCGCTCTCATCAGATTGTACAGAGCGCGGTACGGCGGGGTTTGAGACGTGGGCGTTGTAGAGAGATTCGGACCTCATAAAAAAACGAATCCGTTGCTGACCGCAAAGTTCGCTACCATTTACTAAATTGCTCGGCAAGACTCGCCGGTACGGGAATATGGAATAGAAGTTCTCCAGAACTGATTGGGGAAGCCAGAAATCTCGACCCGGCTCGCTCGAGAGACGTTTCGCACCGTCGACTGGTACGCGGGCGAGATCTGGAATGAGAAACAACCCTAACCCTCTAACGGGAACTCCAACCTGAAACCTCCGACGGGAACCCCCGCCGAGCTCCCGGGACCTCGCCCCACGGGAGTCGCCGTAGGATGAGGCTCGAATCACAAGCACTCGCCCGAGCACCCGATTTTCAAACTCAAAACATCGGTGGGCTACAATATGCGACCGTATCCTACCAAAATTCCAATTTCGCGCATTTTGCGTCCTCCCATGGATGGAGCCCACGGGGGCGAAGTTGAACCCCGGGGCGCGTCACTCACCATCCAACAATAAGTGGACGGAGTGAGCCTACTTTCGGAACGTCCTCTAAAAAAGTTCGATGCTATCCGCTGTTTGTTTCCGGAGTCTGAGCGAGTTTTCTCCTCGTTATCGAAGTCTGAGAGATTTGTTCCGGAATGTTCGGAGAGCCCACTGGCTGCTGCAGCGAAGTTGAGTCTACAGTAGCCTGAGTTCCGACCGGAGCCTAGCTTCGGTGTTCTTTGTTCAGTTATTGGATTAGGCACCCCCATATGCAATCCCCATAAGCCGGTACCTCCCTTGAGGGGTCTCTGGTCAAGGTTTCCTTTCGAGAAGGGTTTCGAAGTTTGCCGAAAAGTTGGAAGGGTTTCCATCCTCAGTTCGCAGTCATTCTTCGGAACTGCGACGCACCCTGTTCCTCCTAGAAGCTGAAAAACAACCCATCCGACAAGTTATCAAAGCGTCTTGTTTTTCGCTCGTGTCATTGAGCCGTCGTCGATCGGTCCCAGGCCGAGCTATGTCCTGAAGGAATTGCCGATTCGACGGCCTCGGATCATTTGGATTGGATCCAAATCGTATCTACTCTTTGCTCGGAGTTCGGAGAGTTTCCTGCGATCCCAGTTACGACGGGGGATTCTGATGGCCCTCCGTGCATTGTTCTTTGTTCGTCGGAGCTCTCACTTTGTCTCCGACTTAAACCCTACGGAACTACTCACGTCACGTCTCAACAGATACCGCCGAACAAGTGAGGCTCTTTTCGATGACAGTTCCTGGGCCTCGGCGACCTCGCAGGCGGCCGCTTAGCGGGGAACCAAAGGCACGGGTTCGCGAATCAGACCTAGAGTGAATGTGGTTTCATTCGCCAGAACATCCATTGGTGGTGTACATCAAGTTGGCATCGTCGCGTCCACTGATGCATTGCTTTGAATCATTTGCGCTCGCCGCGGCAAAGCCGCTCGGCCCTCGCCTGCTCTCGAACCGATGGTGTGGAAAGTATGTTTTCAAGACGGGTATATCTTTAATCGCGTTGTAGCTCAAGCTGCTGCACGTTGAACTGCGAAGATTTCTACACTCCAAACAGAAAGCCTACGTGGAGAAGCACGTTGTCTTCGCGTTGAACCTCGACCCTTCGCCGTTTTACCCTCCCTCTTTTACTCAGTTAGAGAGTTTCCTCCGGCTGGCAGCTCGCCTTGCCTCGCCGGGTCCTAGGCTCTAGTTCATAGTTCTTCGGTTGCGCCTAGAAGTGACGGTCGACCACGCAGTCGACTAGAACGGCAGAGACTTCACCGGCGGTGGCGACAGTTACATCTCTGGATCCAAAGTGTAACAGAGCTTAACGAACGGTCGACGTAGCGTTCGTGCTTGTTCTCGCGCTGCTTGACTGGTCTTCAAGCTGATCCACCGACCTCTGGCTCGAGAAAAGTAAGTGTATAGCTATCGTTCGCTTGTTTGGAGACGATGACAGTGGCGGGATGAGTTTGCGAATTCGATGGCTCCTTGAGCCCCGTTAGTGAAATCGCGATTCTCGAGAGGCTCGCGTCGTTAGAGACGATGAAGTATCATCCGACACCACATGGCCTTGTGTTCCGGAACGAGGCACAGCAGCCAGCATCGGAACATCCGTGAGGTGCCGAGTCAGAGACGTCTCCGCGCGAGCTGGAGCATCATTGTTCGGCGTGGAGCCCGGCTTAAGTAATAGCATGTGTGCCGGTGTACATTCGAGCGTTTATTCATGTCAGCTCTACAGCTCGCTGTTATGGAACTAGCTTTAGTGACAGCTACGTGGGCTGTGGATATATTTGGGGTCATATTACATATATGTACATGAACCGGCATTCCGATGCTCAGTGAGCGGGGGAGTTACCGAGACCGACGAGGCTTCAGGCGCCATTGATCACGCCATATCGACGACTTGAACTTCTGGCGCTGCCACGATCTCTCACGTACTTATTGTTTCCCCAGCTCGAAAACTGATGGGATACATGGATGTACCGGAATAGGAAGTTGAGCTCGGATAGGTGTAGTTGCGCCCGATTTTCGGCGACAGACTCGTCAAGAGCTACGGATCGGGATGATCCACAAACCTGTTTCGGATCTCCGATGACTTTCGATGGATCTCGCATTGATGAGGTCTCGCGAGAGAACGGAAGCTTCTCCAGCCCAGTCGGGGAGAATCCAGGAGACCCGTGCTCCCTTATCCATCCACAATGTTCCGGATCTTCACTCCCACTCCTGGTTTGGGACGTAGATCGAGCGAGATGCCGAGCCATCGAGAACGTGTACATACGTACTCAAGTTCAGCATCGTTTTTCGATCGACTCTATCGGGCTCTCTCCGCAAAAAAATTGTGTCTGAGAGAAGACAGGCTCTTGAGTGACGATACGAGATGAGGGAATCAATTTCGGATCCACGGGAGGATCGGATGGAAACGAAATTGATGATTCGAGAACAGGATTCATGTTTGCATTCATCGATGGAAGTAAGCCTTTCATTCCCCCGAGAGTTCCGCAGACCCGGCGTCCCGAATTCCTGTTGGGATCATTTTTCGCTGAATGAACTCGGAAAGCACATATACGTTGAAGCTGTCCGATACAGATTCGAGTGATTTTCCCAGCTGAAAATCCGGCTTATATCCAGAGTTGGAACTCCCATAGCAGCCAGTGCGTGCGCCGCCGTGGTGAAACAGAATGTTCACCCCGTTGGAACCGTTCCGTGTGATTATTGCCAGTCCGCTTGTTGCATACGAAAATTGCCGCGGATGGGTTCATATGCTAATCTTGATGAACGTTTCGGAGGAGCTTCCGATCGATTATTGTGCTCGTGATTCGGAAAGCGGACACTGCTCGTTATCCATCGACAAGTTTACCGCATTAATTGCGGGGCTCCATTCCTAATTCCTGAGAGACGAGGAGTTAAGCCAGCTCACTTTCTCCCCGGCCTGAGGAGACGTCGCAAATGAATTCTCAGAGTCTGTCCAACTTTGTGGGGTATCTCCGATTTTTCCATGAACTTCTCCGCATTGGATCGGACTCACCGGATAGTAGTGTAATTAGAAATTCGACGGAGTACATCGGTCCGAGTTTGTGGGAGACCCTTTGTCATGGGTCTTCTTCGTATGCAAATAATGATCTACGTAGTGCTACGATAAGGCCGGCTCGAACCAATATATAAGGGTAACACAGAAATTCGCGATATCGGGAGAGAGATCGATTGATGGCAGGCTGGGATGTCAATCGAGCGTGCAGAGATCGCTTCAGACCACTAGTTCGCTCAGATGTCAGCTGGGGAAAAAGCGCTGAACTTGCGGCACTCGGGTGCGAACAGACTGATCTCGTCGTCTAGCTAAAAGATAAACAAACGATTTCTCTAAATGCGAAAGAGGCGTGGGAAGCCTCCGGAGAAGCCTGAATACACAATAAGTGATCTTCCGACAAATTGTCATCCCTTTCACCGGGAAATTCCGCGCCAGCAGCTCAAGTAGACTCCGCCGGAGAGGTATTCGAATATTTCGAGATCACCGAAGGGCTCCACTCGAATACAAGGGCGAGCAGCGTCTCTCGCGAAGACGAGGTTCACAGGTTCCTGGACAGAGAGCAAAACACGAGGGAATTCATTTTCAACTCAGCACCGACGGATCGCATAACGAATAACAACGAGAAACGAGGGGAGTGTTCGTAAATCGCATCGCTGTAATGTTCATATACAAGGATGCATTTTGCGAGTCAGCGAGAACGATCTCGCCGAGCGAAGCTCCCGTGTTTCTCAGCGCGGTATTTCTCGGTTCCCATGTGGTGGTTTGGAATGAAGGAGTCCTATTCGGGGTTCCAGACCGGATGTTCCTCCGGGCGTAAGTCTCTTCATCTGCGAGTCTGGTGGCTTTCTCGAATATTCGCCGACTTCGAGAACTATTTCGGTATCGGGCAGCGTCGATCTCTTGACTACCGGAGGCATCCGGACTCTTGAACTAATTTGAGACAACTTCTTTTTCGCCTGTTGCCGGTGCGAGCGTGCGCGCGAGCGAGCCGGGGCAGTTCCCAGGCGGATCGGTCTCGCTCGGAGTGCTTCTGCATACAAAACGGAGTAGCCTTACTCTGTGTATTCTCCCTATTCGCGTCCCGCCGTTCAAGCAATCCGAACGTCATGGCACGCTCGATCATCGACACTGCGGCTGTCGTGTCTGTCGCGTCTGTCGACGATTTTAACTCATCCGAAACAATTATCGCCATCATCTTCAGCCACCGTCACGCTGCGCGTTCTACAAACAACGCAGCGATGATCCCCAAACAAATAGAGTCTTTTTTCCGCACACGCGACGGATCGAGAAAGGGCGGCGGCTTACAACGAAAGAGGGAAGCCATCCACCTGACGATGAGCAGCGATCCGCTGTCCGACAATCAAGTTCGGATCGTGGATCGAGCGGAATGGCCGTGATTCGGAATGGCCTCGATGAGCCCGCTGGGATCGATACCCGTCGACTTAGGATAGGATTTCTTCATTCGAGACATTTATCTGACCTTGCCAGAACTTCACAAGCAGAGCGTGTAGATGACGCGTCATTTTTCACTCGATTGTAAGAACTAAGAACTATTGGGCCTATTTTCGCATATGATCCCAGACGTGAAGAGTTGGCGGTCGCCCTAATACCGCTTGTCCTTCCGAGGCCGTGAACTTGAGCCGGGAGTCGTCTAACCCGCTCGGATCCGCAGCAGCGGCGGCCGAGTGACCGATTTCCATTCCAGCAAAGCGCAAGAATGCTCTATGAGAGCGCCAGAGGCGAATCTAGGTAATTACTTGCTCGATTGGCAGCTCTGTTTCCGCGCCGACGTCTCACCTAATTGAATGGCCATGTTTATAGTTGAAGACGTTCAAGGTCGATCACCGTAAGCATCGCCTCGACCCTGGACGAGCATTTTGTGTTGCCTGACTCGTTGTAAGTGTCATTGCCCGGGCGGAATACTCCACCGTTTTCAGACGTCCTCGGACAGGGAAAGAGGTTCCTTTGATCCGCGCGGGTAGTCGATTCGTTGCTCGAGACTGAACATTGGTTCTGGGGGTCGAAGTATCCCCCCGCTCTCCAGAACGGATCTTGCATCGATCGTCTCCTTTGCGGGGGAACGCGCCGAAGTCCTACCTCCGTCCCCGGACCACCATGGAAGCGGATGCGCCCCGGTGGTCCATATGGTGAGTGCACTCGGGCTCCTGGATGAGACCCGCGGCGCGACGTATCGATGATAATTCAAGATGCGATCCGAAGCTCACCGGACCGGTAATTGATCACGGTCGTCCTCGTGTCGGTGGCGGCATCGTCATCACCGGTCTGATCGAGGATCGCGGCACAATTTTTTCTCCACACATCAACACTTCCTGTCTCAGGGATCTCCCGAGGCTATTAGGCGAATAGGTTTCCGACGTACCGCGGAGTGTTGCTACCCAGCGCCCGAATCCAGGAGAGCCCGTCGGCTCGCCGCAGGACGCCAATATTCCTGAATTAACATTGTCGTCGACATAATTCTGCCATCAAACGACTCTAGTCCGACGTGGCAGTGCACTCCGAGAGGACAGTGTTCATCGGATCGGAGTGCGCGGGGATGCGGCGCTCGCTGGAGAAGCTTTGCGCAAGACGCGATCTGTTGTACCGCACAAGCTGAAAACGAAGCATGTTTGCGTTTTGGAACCTGTGTTCGAGAGCGCGAGCCGATCCGAAGCAGATTCAGACGATCATGGGAACGATTGCCTCATGATTTCGAGCTCGCAGTCCGGGATCGTTTAGATCGGGCAAGGAGAAAGTTTCCCGTCGGGAAGCTGCGCGGTGACTCGCTGGGTCTATTGGTGGAAAGAAGATGTTTAAACGAAAGGTCACGAGAAATTTAATCGCAGAGCCAGCTTTCGAGCTCTTTCTAGAAAAATGAATTGTTCGGAATATCTTCGGTTATGGAACGGCTCTGCCCACGTGTCTATTTCTCTAAAATCGATTTTGGAATCATCGATCTTGTTATGAAAACCTATTCCAACAACCGACTCCTTCTCGGAGTCCCATCATGGCTCCTCATAATAATCCAGACTCTCGAACGACCGCCCCCGACGGCGAACGACCGAGCTCCGCAAAGGTAGAAATAGTAGATGTCTGACACGGTTAGCTGACGGAATGGCAAGCGCTTGAGCGCGGTGTCAAAGGGCATCGTAGCATCCTCCCACGACGCGTCTGTAACAGAGCCCGGCTCGCTCAAATCAACCCTGACCTGTCTTCTCTGTTTCAGGCCACAAATCAGCTGCTACTTACTACTTCTCGGTGGTCGAAAATGTGAGTACGCCTCGCAAGAGGGTTTTGCTATCTGTGCTGCTGCTGCTGCTGCTGTTGCTGCTGCTCGTCGAGATTTTCAGAATCCGAGCGCCCAATAGGATTCGAAATCCGCCCCGTGATCGCTCGAATCGATTTATTGTCCGCTTGTGTTCTCTCTTGATCTTCGATTAATCCCCGGCTCTCCTGACAACCCGCTATTACCGCCCCAGCGTTGTTGTTTTTTCTCGAAGGAAAAACAGAACTCACTCCCCTTGCCCCCGGTAATGATCTTAATCAAACTCAATCAGCTCGGGCTCAACAGAGGCAACAGCCGAAGTTCTCGACTTGTTTCTAGGAACACACAGGAGAGTGCCTCTATGGGAAGGCCGGTGGCTTCTGGGAGTTTTATTTATTTAGCATGATTCGAGCCTTTGATCCGACTGATGGGACGGAACGAAGAGACGGGGCATTTTTGGCAAACAGTGAAGCCTGTTGCCGATGCTTTCTCGTTTCACTCACTCCGAGAGCGTGTTGCACGTTCAGAATAATCATAACCGGGATGACCTTTCCAACGCTCTCAATGTCAGTACTTTGTAGAATGACCGCTCGACGTGACGCGATCACTGACCCCGGACAGCGGTGGCCCCGAAGCGTGGAGTGTCTTTGGCTTTTTTTTTCTGCTCACATTTGTTTGTACATCGTTAGCGATCACTCTCCGCGGTCGGCTTCGCTACAAAAGCGCTCAGACCGCTACGCTCAATAAATTTCGAGTTTCGAGAATACGAAATGTCCAATACAATAAGACACGCGGAGCTCTGGCCTCGGAGACTGCGATGAATAATGGACTCGGGCTCCGTGTGTGTTTCTCTGGCCCAGTACATAATGCACACGCGCCGCTGGGTGCAGCTACATATACGACCGGAGTCAAAACTGCAAGATTGACTTCCTGCACGGAGACGCTGCAAAAAAAGCAAGGATGCGCGACTTGCTCTGTTTCACTGGTTTAGCGGAGAAAGCAAGCCTCTTACGCTCGCCCGCGTGTCGACCGCAATTGACATTGACCGTGCGTCTTTGCGTTTTGGGAAACGGGAATCGAAAGGATTCTAGTCGGGGGATAATTCTCTCGTGTACGTGATGATGAAAGAAAAAAACTGTCGTCGGAACAAATTGATTCTCAGTCTCACCTGAATTCGCCGCTCACCAAAATTCAACAATCGCAGGCTGGCTGCTGGTCCGGAAGAAACGAGCTCTCGCTGGGTGAACTTGCCGTGCTGTAAAGAGAAACACAAACCTGGAAATTGCCGCTTTAGTCCTGAGGAAGTGGTTGTGCCACGGAGAAGTGCGTACTCGAGCACCGTGAGGTTCGTAACCGCCCCAATTGAATTCTTTATATCTAGGTCATAATAATACTTTCCAACTCTCAAAGCGCATGCTTAGTCATACTAACACGGCCGAGTCGTCAGCACTGCACGCGCCCACGCATGCCCTTCCCCCGTCGACGTCCAGAAAAGCTCCAAGTCTAGCTCATCGCCGGCAGCTTTCTGCACGAACTTGAGATGTTGCCTTTCCCCTCGGATTTCGCTCCCCTGACGGCAGGAAGGTCGCCGCGACCGACGCCGTTGCTGAGACTGACTGAGTGAGATCTGTATGAATTCAACCGGGGAGGAATGACGCTGCATGACTGCAGTCCTCGTGGGCTCCCTTCTGCTTTTCGTTGAGATGTGGATATCTCGAGATTAGGCCCAGAGAAGCTGTCACTCGGCGTGTTGAACGTAGGAGGAACTGCCATGTATGAGTGCTCGGGTCTGCATAACTAGCTACTATATTTAATGTAGGTGTTGTGCGTGGTTTTTGACACAGCTGACGTCCCTCGCTTCTCCATCGTTCTAGTTGCGGTTCTAGCGGAATAGAAAGCCAATCTTGTCTTCGACCGAACAGCTGACCGCTCTCTGTGACTAGTTTTGCTTCCCGTCCATCAGAGCCCGCATGCCTTCTCTTTTAAGATCCCTGACGGCAGCATACTGTACGATTTCCGGGAATCAGCTCGCTAACGATAATTAAATAGTGACCGAGCCGGAATTCACATTGCATGCACCTGTGTACACTTTCGGAGAGCACCCTGGGACATCGCACCACTTGATCAAGCAGGATCTGCCACGAGCCCTTATCGCGAGGGCTCCTCGCCCCGAGGAGCACGTTTCCGATTGGACAGAGACAGAATTTGGTTTCTTAAACAAATCTAATGAAAGCATGAAGCTGTCGCCTCTTCTAGAGAAGCCTCTGCTCCGTCGGGTTCCGCCGGTTCCCGCATGGCTTCCGTACGGGCTGCTCGATTCCCGCCAGCCATTCCCCGCACGAGACAATGCCGATATGACGAGCAGACCGCGCTGACCTTTCGGCGATCCGTCGGTTTCTTCAGCATGTCAGCCGCTCGAGTGCATTCTGATGTTTTTGTTTCCCTCGTCTCGTCGGAAAAACGGTCTCCCGAGTGCCGGCATAATCAAGGAATCAATGCCAAGGACGTCGGCTGATGAATAAAATATGCCACTACTTATTAACTGTTTGCGGTCGACCTCTCGGACGTTAAGAATATCGCTATGCTGCCTGCTGCAAGATTCAGCAAGTGGAGCATTAATGTTGCACCAGATAAGTTCATTTCGCCGGCCTTCAGCGGGCCGTGATGGCGCTCTCGCTCCAGTTATATATGGATCTCTTGTTCCTTGCAGCTGCAGTTCAAGTTCATCATCGTCGAGCTCCTACGACGACGAGAACCCTCGGCTCTCGAACGGTGAAGCCAACGTCACGTTCACCCTAACCGTTAAGCAAGGGAATCAGATGGGACAGACAGCGTCTGATAGCTCAGAGGACAAAAAAGATTTCAGACTACGCGATCTCAGCATTATAAAAACAATAGGTGAGTATTTTCTTCTCCTTCCAGAGCTCTGGAAGAACGAGGTGAGGCGACTTTCGAGAAAACTACAGATACTCAGAATCGCGTCTCGACCGTTCCCTGAATCGAAGGAAACGAGAAACTTTGAAGCTCGGCGGCGGCGGGAAGATCTCGGGCACAAGTAGCGAAGAGTTGACGAAGGTGTTGAGTGTCGAGAGTACTGTTCGGTCGCCCTCGCGCAGATGGCGTTCCCTCCCCCGCTGTCATAGACGGTCATCGTTTGAATTCAGAGTTGTCGAACGCTGAGAGTAATGAACTCTCCCGCCGTACGACTATTGCTGGGACGTCGTTTCCCTAGAAATCCCGAGATAGACATCGGCCAGTCGCAGGCCGCCAACCGACGCGGACGCGTGCCGCGGAACTTCCCTCAAAGTAAGAACGAGTTCTGCGGGAGCGATTCCCGTTTCCAGATTCTCTCCCGAGCCGGAACACCAGGTGGAGGCTTCCAGAGTTTTAATCCATTCATCTCGAAGATCACGGGCCCTTATTAGCAGACCTGCCACCTGCCGACGAGAAGGCACGGGAAGGGCTTACCCGGAGCCAGAACGTATACTCGATTCAGGAAGGCCAGATAAGAACAAAACTGCGGAAAACTCGTTCCCAGTGTGGTCTTTCCCGACTCAAGTGACCTCCAGGGAGCTGGTGAATGAGGTCACGGATGAAGACAGGAGCTGTTTCTCCTCAGAGCCCTGCTCGACGACTCCTGTGCTAGCCAGGCGCATAATGCCTTTTTAATAAGCTGGCGGCTGGAAAAATCGACATTCGGTTTCCACGCGGTGGAAGTGAGCCGCAGCTGAGACAGATTCACCCAGAGAATGCATTCTATTCTGTTTCAACGACGATTTCTGCTGTCGTCTCTATTATTCCCAAACAAGGCCGAGGTCAGACTAGAGTGAGGCGCACTAGAAGAGAGACACTCCATAGAATCTCGCAGCTCCGCTTTCATTCCCATTCTCCTCTCGTCGCAATGTAGGTTCCAGAGAAGTCTTTCTCGCCTATCGATCCACTGGGTCCCAGCCTGTCTCATTCAGTGTCGCTGTTCACGACATCCGAGGAAGGGCTTCGCGCGTACAGCGGGTCAGCGCGAGCCCACGCTTTTCGAACGGAGCGGAACAAAATCTAAGGAAATCCATGTCTCGAGGAAATTTCATTTTCGGACTCAATAGGGACCCTTTATTGAGCCGGCTGATGTAAACACCGTTCCTTTCGGGTTTCGCCGCGATAATGGTGGCTTTGACGTGTCTCGCGCTGGTGGCGCCCCGAGGTCCCAACGTTGTGCTGACGCACTAGCCCACGGATCCTTAGAGCGAGCTGTTTCCCTTCGGCTGATGAAGAGTTCCATCGGAGGAGAAAATCTCTTCCGCAACCACAACTATGCTGTCGGCAATTATTCCGCTGAATCTAATTTCATCGGTTCGGTGCAAGTGTCAGCAGACGGGGGTTCTCATCGCAAACGTCAAGACGGAGAAGAAGAAGAAGAAGGAACGAGGCGGCTTCTCGCAGTCGGAATAATCTATCCGCTATGCCGCACACCGGAAACGCTTGCCGGAGAGATGTCTCGATGGGTGCAACAACCGGATGAGACTCGACGGAACACAAAGAAATGATCCGCGGACAGTGCCCGAAAGTGGCAATAACCGACCAGTCCTCGTGGTTAGCTATGACGATTGCTCAATTAGCCTGACAGTCAGGTGGCCTTCCGGGTATTCCTCCTCTGGCTTTCAGCTGCGATAATTCCTTTTGCGTGAGAGCAAATCCGCAGAGAATCGACGAATCTGGCCACTTCTTATTGGTTTCGTCGCCGACGCGAGCAGCCACATCGTCACACCCGGAAGTGTCCAAAAGGAGCAGGGATTATTGGTTGGGCGATGCGAGCAACCACGCAAGCCGGCGAAGGGACAGAGAGGCACTCAGGTCGTTGCTTCGTCAGGCTCAAGAAAACAAGGGGAGAATCAACAATCTGCGCATCGGGCCCACAGCTTCCCACCGGAGAAAAACAAAGATGTCCGAGAGAATTAGATCGCAAATCGGATTGCGACAGTCGCCAAAAGACACCAGCGAGCGAGCCATCCCCATTAGGAATGTTCGTTGGGTCTCTACGGCGACATCGACGTAGAAGATGAAGCTCTGGAGACTGATGATGACTGAGACGGAGCTTATCCATGGGCGCCAGCGAACACGACTCGACTCAGCTCCCATTGCCGTCCGGAACTCATTCGGTCCTCCTCGGAATCGCTTCTTAAAACGTGAGACATCCGCGACTGCTCATCAAAATTGTCCCTATTGAAGTCGCGAGCCGAGACCTGAGTGAAGTTCATTCACCCCCTCTCTGCCTACCACCCGAGTCCCGAGGCCTGACAAATGCCTAGTTACTTTTCACACGGAAATCATTTCGAATGCGAGCGTCTTTCGAGCGTCCGAAGCGCCGTTTTTCCGTTTCACATCATCGGTCGATTCAGACTCGTCGTCGCTTGAAATCATCATCAGCCCCACAAATGACTCGCCTAATGAACTCCGGCGTGAAAACGGAAAACTCTCGCCCACTTGGAGAAGAGTGGCATGGGACTGAAGTTCTTTGAGTCCTGTCGAGGACTCGTTCGAATCTCGACTTCCTCGCAACCTCGAGCTCGTCGTCAGTCTTTCCGGCGTATAGGTACACGAATCCGAAAGGGAAAACGTCGACCATGTCATCGGTTTGAGGCTCCAAGATCTGCGTTGGGGAATCTCTAGAGAAGAGGAAGAAGTTCCTGACGGAACGAAACGAAAATTTTCCAGACTGTATTGTCGTGTCAATAGCATTCTCTCTTCATTCATTCACTCGGTCAATCAAACACAAACATTATTTCATTCGTCTCACCGACTGATTCAGAGCTACGTGTCTCGGCTTCATAGCCTTCTCGGCAATCATCTAAATGGAAGCTTTTGTCATATTCAGCGGATATCGAAGACGAAGCTTCTTTTGTTCGTGTTCGTATCCATGAATGACTTCGTCATTAAATTGCGCCGCACAGAGAGACTCTGACTGATGAGACCTTGAAGCTAGTATCGATCGACCCTTCTGGTGGCGGCCACGGCCAAGGCCATCACGAGCGCGTTTGATATGACCACGTAAATTCCATGGAACGTCGCTGAATTCCTAATAGCCTGCTGCAAGCCCTTGTCGGATACCGTGGGTCGTAACTCTTGAATTGTTTCCCGAGCCAGAATAAATGAACGGGTCGAGAGGAATGCGCCGCCCGTCGTGGGTGGGTGGGGATCCTCGACTGGAAACTGTGACACCTACTCTGAGACGACGAGAGCTCCACCGGCATCTCAGACGGAATTCCGGGAGCGAACGAGCGAGACCAGATAGTTCAGAATGTTTACACATTGCTGCCGGCGCTCTCCGTCAATGCCACGTGGACTCCGATGAATGGCGTCTCGCGTCGAGTGCGTATAGGCATTCCCAGCCGTCGACGGAAAGGTCAAAGGAATGGACACCTGCAAAGTGCAAAATCCCATGTCGCGCTTTTGCTTTGCCCCCGGGCTCCCGCTATCGAGACCGAGGTCTCCGGATGTTTTGAGAACGAGAAGGCGCCTCTGGGTCTGGAAGTGTCTATGAAACTTGTCAGTCCGTCAATCAAACATCAAAATTTCCAGTCAAGCTCTCGCTGAAATCGGGATCCCCGTGTTAGTTTCAGCGGGAGTTCGCCTCGAGAGTGAGATATCTCCGGAGCTGCCTTACCATCGATGAGGTTCGGATAGCGTTCCCTCGGAAATCGATTTCCGCTGCTGATCTCGCTCGAGGTCGCTCGTCTCGTGTGCTCATCAAGTGCAAGGCGCCGATTATTGTCTCGGTCCTTGCGGTTGACATTTAGGCTTCAACCACGGCAGCTTCTCGTCTTACGATGGCACGCGACCATCTCAGAATGAATTCCTACTCGTGACATGTCACCAAAACTTTTGATTAAAACGCCATTGAGGCTAGAGATCGTCGCCGAATCAGGCTCCCTTTGGGACATCTGACAGCAACAAGGGAGCCTGCGGCGAGCGACTTTACAGTCTCTCGCTGCGTGATTGCCTATGAAATCTGATCGAAGGCCAAATCATCGACCTGTCGACCTGCTCGTCAGCGGCAAGATTGATGACGGATGGAGGAACGAAGTGATTGTTCGATCGACCAAGCTGGCGAGCAAGCGTAGAACTGACTGCATATAAACATCGCTGCGGGTTCCCACGGCTTCGAGCGTGTTGTCGTGAGACAGGTCTCAGTCAGTCAGACGATCATTCGCTGACGTCAGTCATTTCTGCGGTCGGCCTTCTCCTATGGCGGCAGCGGTGGCGCTGCGGCGACTCGATATCATACAGGGAGTGTTGAGCTAGCAACAAAAACGCGATCTCCTAAATCTTAACCGAAAACCATCCGAGATACTAAAGATAGGATGAAATCGAATGTCGGCGATTTTTTCCCCAAGATGAACTGATCGTGGACCCTTTCTCGAAGTACTCGCGGACCTAGACATCGGGCAAGATGCGAACGCTCAGAAAACTTAAGGTCAGGACCCTTGAGCTCCTCCAAGGTCCCTTTTGTGCCGCCTCAGACCCGTCAGTGGAGCGGCGTCTGGATCCGACCGGGCAGCGAACATCGCATTGGGGGTCGGTAACACCGCAGATTACGATCAATGGAGAAGAAGATGCGGTTTAATCTTCTCTACCGTGGGTGGTGAACAACAATCGCTATAGCCGCTTTCTTCGGTGGGTCAGAGCCCTCCACTGTATTTTGGGACCGCGCTGTCTCGGAGAAGATAGGCCTGGAGGAACGACCTTGAGAGAGCTGATCGTTTGTCGCCAATGAACGGCAAACGCTCACCCTTCCTCTCCAGCGAACGAATGAGCTCGCCCATCGACCGGCTTCCCTGAAGAGTTTCGGAGGATATTATTCCACGATGGGAACAAGCTCACTGACAGGAAAGGGAATGGCGCTCAGCGCGAAATATCAAGAGGTGCTCGGGCATCGGAGACCGACATTATGCTTATCGTTCTTATTCCTTGTGGCCCGAGCTCTTTGGGGCCTGCACGCGCTCTCGATCTCGTTCATCTGACCTAATATCGTGCTGTATTCCTTATTGCCTTATCGGGATCGAGGGAACCTGGGAGGCATCGACAGTAGCCCCATGATTTTCGCTCCCATGAATGCCACGTCTGCTGTGCCTCGACCGTTCATTCATACGATTGCTCCTCATCGTTCGTCCGCGCGTGCCGGGAAATATATTGTAACAGACGTCTCTCGCAGTGACACTTCTTACTCATCAGAGCCACTCCCCGACTCTCGTACAGTCTCTATAGCTCTCGCGTGTTTCACGATGAGCCTGAGCCGAAAGCTTCGCTGGGGAAGTATATTGTACTTACGATAATAATCGTTGTGTAGTTCTACCCGAACCGATCGACGGATTCATACAAAGCGATGATTTTTGTGCCGCCGATGTATCGTTCACATCGTTTAGGCTGCCTTGTGGAAGAGGCAGGAGCAGCAGACGAAAGAATGAACGTTTGCGTGTACGTGTGAGCGTGCTCTCGTGCGTACCGGTTCCTATACCCGTTCGCCAACCCGTTCAGCTAGCGGTCGCGGGTGGACGAGCGAGCACCCGCGATTCTGCGGTCTCACTGGCTCACCACCACGCGATAAAGCGTAAAGATAAACACGCTTGACAGGAAGCAGAAGCGACCGTGTTCTTGGAGTTGCTTCAGAGTGGTGGGTGAGGCTACATCATTTCGCTATCTTTGGACCAATGAGTAAGAAGTGGTTGTTTCAACCAGCCGCCGCCGAGAGATGAGCTGCGAGAGGTGGTGGTCAGTGCGACGTTTCTAGCAGATCACAAAAATCATCTTTCTCGCTGCGGCTGTCGTAGTCATCACCGTCATCGTCGGGGAAGCTTGGCAATTGTTTAATGGTGTCGAGAAGCACAGGAAGAGATACCTGGGTTTGCGGTCGCCTTTCAAGGTGGCGTGCTAACCAGACAACTGTGCTACGATTCGCTCTGCTGGAACAAACCAGCCTAATGAGGCTGTTCTTCTCCTCATTCACTGAGCTCATTCAGATCACCTCGTATCTTTGAGGGTGGTCTGGCCTCGAAATCCGCTTGATCGGAAAAGCTGGGAAAGGTTCGTGATGGAAAGTGTGGGTTTTATCGACAAGGTTTCATCGCCGGCGTGTACACATACTTCTCTCGTATGAGGAAACAACTCTTGAAATATTCACACAATCGATACAATCTCTCCGTCGGTTGGTCGGATCGATCGACCAGCTACGCAGTTTCGCGGCGATAGAGGAGATGAGGAAAATAAGACTCGAAAACCGCGGGGCAGCTCCTTGTTGGCCTCCGGCCTGGTGAAAATCGTAGGAACTCCGCGGAGGCTCTGGATGATTCACCGTCAATTCGAGGGGCGATTCCGGGTCGTCACACTAAGCGTGGGCAACGAGGGTTAAACCCTCGGACATCTTAGGAACAATAAATTTTTTATCCATTCCGCGCGGTGTCGATAAATTCCCCCGACTGGGAAGACCCACGGCTCAGAACGGTGCTCCGAGGGAGTTAGATCCCACTTTCAGAGCGATCAGAGTTTTTTCTCCTTGTTTGTTGCACCTTTTTGTTTCGTTTCCCTGATGGTCTGTCATTGACGAGAGAAAGTGTCGGAGATCCAAGAGCGAATCCGACAAACACTGGGCTCCGACTAATTGATGTCGCCGATCGAATGTACAAGCTCAAACGTGTACTCGACAGGGATTGACCCTTGAGCCAATCCGTACTGGGAATCTCGGACAGCGGAGGGAGTGACGGGAAACCCGGGACGAGACGAAATATCCTAGAGCTGGAGTGCGTATACGTCGCATCGTCCGAGTGCTTTTGTCAAGAAAATATCTTTCGGGAATTCTTCAGCTGAGTGCATGGAAAAAGCCGCTAAGCGAACAGATGGCTAGCGCAGATGATATCGAGTGTTAAGACGACATCGGGAACATAGCTGAGTTGGAGGCGAGAGCATTGTCGTCGCAAAAGAAGCGCAGCCCGAGACGTACAGAGCGACAAACAAATAGACGACGCCGAACGTTGAGGGCTCCGCCTCCTTGCTTGAATTACGAAACAACGTGTTGAACGGAAAGCGAGACATCGTCTCAATTTATGGCTAAAGGAGTCTGACCGGTGAAATGAGCAGTGCGACGAGGCCTTGGAGAATGAAACGCCCGCGTCATCAGCTCGCTCTGTTTGGCCGACAAAACCATTAGAGCGTTTAGTGTGCATTTGCACCGCCCATCGCTGCATGAGTTAGTGCTGCGGCCGGTGCTCTTACCGCGAGACACACGAACCGATGCACGAACGCACGCAGACCAAACAACAAACGAACTAAAGTTATCAAGCGAATCCCTTGAACCATGGATAAGCGGAAACGTTCAAATTCGTGGAAGATCAGCCGAGCGTCACACGAGCCGCTGTTTCGAGCCCCAGCTTGTTCCAGGCACGTTCGATGATCATGAAGTGGAATTTTTCAGAAGTTTTCGCCCAGTCTGGATCCGCAGTTCCCGGTAGGTCGGTGATAGGCCGCCAGTTGGGACGGCGGGGAAGTTCGCGCAGTCCCGACCTGAATCTCCAAGGATGCGTTCATTAATTCGCGCTGTACTGCTTACGCTAACTCGCTTTGCGGAGTGAATTCATAAAGAGGAATGAGCATCCTTGAGGAACTTTCATCACTCCCAGCCGACGTACTTGTTTGGAATCCCCTCATTTTCGACGTATTCCATAACTTTTCCGCATCCTTCAGGGCAGCCCCGCGCTCGGCATTTCTATGGGAACCTGATGTTAGCCGAGACTACCCACGATCTGTGTCAGACTTCCGGGGCGGGAATCGTAAATGATGGCTGGAAACGAATTCACGCGAGCTGCGATGCAGAGAAAATCCCTCGAGGCCCTGGGAGCAGTCGGGACTCTTGGAAGAACTCGAGTCTCTCAATGAAAGGCGGCCGAGCAATAATTTGACAATTTCCACTGGTATCCACTGATGGCTCCCATGCTCCGTTATTAGTCTACACGAACGGGACACGCTCAAGATGGTCCTGAGTTTGAGGCTAGAGGAACGTCAGATAGTTCATCGGTTATCACCTCCAGGGGGAGGTCCTTCGCCGCGGAGTCCCGGTAATGGAAGTCGAGCCGTAGACCAAGCTGACAGAGCTCCGAGAGAAACAGAGCGGAACCTTGCAGCCGTAGGGAAGCTCGTTGGGAGCTGTGTCAAATTCGGTCGGTCACACAATTACAGCGCAAGTTGTTAAGCTGATCACAATTAAGTCACCTCCCGTCGAGTCTCTTCTGGCACAACGAACATCTCCTCCACGAGGGGTGAAAATGAGGGAATAGGGTATTTTTATATGGCTGCCCCAGATTGAAGGGTGTATCAGGCTGTCTGGGATGGATGTCCGACTCGTCCCATGACTTTCCGGAGATTCGTATGCAGGGAGAGATAGACAATCAGAGTTATGAATAGAAATCTCTGTGTCGGGGCCCTGGACCGGAAATCGAGGCTACCTGTTGTTGCTGAGAGTGGTCCCGTCCACCAGGACGTTCCTGCTAGCTACTCGATCTGTTCGCCAGTCACCCTCCGTCTCCATGTTCGAGCGGGAAAGTCTTCCGATTTTTCGCCGCAGCGAAAATAAATACATCCATCGCTGAGAGACACTGTTGCCGTGCGTAAAATGAGTGCTTCATACGTACATATGCAGGTACCTGCCCCGTTTCCATAAATGACGTTATGAGCAAAATCGGATTCTTCGAGTAAATAAGTTTCGGCGCTAGCAACACCGACGGCGGCAGCAGCTCCGGCAGCGAGATGTGGGTGGCCTTTGCGGGCGTAGTTAATACGCAGATGGATCTGATATTCCACATCTGCATCGAGGTCAGACACTTTTGGAGGCCGTAGCGGACCTCCCGAGAACAATTCGCAACTCCCGGGTGGTCATTCACCAAGTTTGGCTCGCTATCCACTCAGCCGCTTGCTTAACAGCTCGTGGCTCAGGCTCCGCGCTCGTTTAATGATAGGAGCGTGTGCGCCCTAATGCCGCGGATAGATCCCGCGGGGATGGGGAAGGATAATCGCTGTACCCGTCCAGCTGGGAATAATTGATTGATACCGACTGCCGCACATAGCGTGAGAAGAGATTGTCGCAGACAGCGAAAATCGACGACGTGGGAATCCAGTTCTTCGGAATGAACTCCTCAACGCCGACAAGAAGACGACGAACACCCTCTCGTCCCTCGTCGTCAGCGTCTCGAGTGGTTTGATGTCGAGGATCGGAAGAAGTCCCCGTCTGGGTCTAGCTTCGGCCTTTGGCTCGGGAAATAGGCATTCGAGCCTTCATACGAAACCTACGTGCTGCCATATGCGCGAGCATCTACAGTTCTCATTTGTGTGGAGGCTTGAATTAGTATGGCCCACTTGGCCACAAGTCGGAACTTTGACAACAGGCGTCTCGAAGCTCGTACCTCGTAGAACTGTTCGCATCTCAAAGCGTCGGTCTCTCACCGATGACGGTACAACGTAGCTTGCCGGCTAGCTGGCTGGCTGGGCCGAGTGGTCTCGGCGGTACCAAAAGCCTTCTCCGGGCTCACTTTAATATTCGAGTGGGTCGCCTTAATGGCTATGGACGGAGGCAATAATTCCGCAAGACGAGTGTTCGTACGATAGACAAGGCATTCGTTTATCGTCGCTGAATGACGACTTCTCTGGCGCGTCCCCCGTCTGGGTGGGCATGTAATCCGCTGGAGCGTCGGAAAGTTCGTCGCAGCTCAACACTTGAAGATTTCATTGAATTCGGAGCTTGGCATGCGACCATCAATAGACGGTGGGACTCGAGCAGCGTGTGTTGCTCGAACGATCAGGGAGCTCTGAGATTTTTTCTAAGTCTGAGATATTCTCCAAATATTCCCTCGTCCCCTCTGTTTTCATAAAAGTTCCTGCAGAACTCTAGCGGTCGAGGCGCTCTCATCACATGCCCCTTCCGCCGGATGTGATTCCACCCGCATTCCAACGATTGTATTGTTGAAGTTTGCGTTTCCTTCCAGGCACCGGAACCTTCGGAAGAGTTTGCCTATGCCGAGCCCGCAACGAATTCTATGCTTTGAAAATAATGCGCATAGAAGACGTGATACGCCTCAAACAGGTGAGTAAACGCTCTCGGCGGGAGTAATCCGCTCCCCACAGAAGTTGCGATCCTTCCGCAGCGCTTTTCAACGCTGCCATACGCTATAGGCAGCCATAATACATCTCTGGATCCCGGCATTCCCGTTCCACGTGCAGTCAGATATCCTTGAAATCGAATTTTCATCCTCCCCTCCACTCATGAGTTACGGGAGTCTTCACGATTCGCCGTGGCGGTAACAATGCCGCATCTCTCCCGATCCCGAGTGTCCTAATCTCTGCTCGTAATTCGTCGAACTGTCCACTGAAATTAGATTTTCAATCGCCGACTGATAGAAGGCATTGATTGGACTATTTTTACCGCAGGTCGATCATGTGCGGAGCGAGAAAACGATTCTTCAGCATGTGCACCACCCCTTCATCATAAAGTGAGTATCGGGCAGGGAGAATCGGAATGAATATGAGCGGAGGGGAATAATCTTAGCGTGGGAGCCTGACCTCCGACTAAAATCGGACGTCGCTAGGAAGGGGCCAGTCATCGATAGTCTGATCGAGGAGAGTGTTATTGATACTTTCGAGCAGCTTTCTCGTGGCCGACGAAGTAGATGATGTTGGATAAGACTTGGTTTCGCAACCGGAGCTGTCTGCTATTCGCGGGATGCAGTCTCGACGGATCAAAATGAGTCAAGCCCGCCCTGCCCCAGATTTGCGTCTCTACGGATTCTCCCTCGCGGATTATATCGCTGAAAAGCTCTCGGACGTACCTACCTTCTGGGATGAGCATCTGTCAGCTACAAAATCCTGGCACCCACCGCCTGAGCTTTTCTCGGGGGATGCTCTGTAGCGAGTGATACAAGTGGTCAAGGGAGGCGTGCGAGACTGGGTTCGGCGGCGACGAAGAAAGGTTTTCCGAGCGCTCGTTGGTTGCCGATCGCCGTTGAGCGGAAGAAAGTTGCAGTTTCTGAGAGATACACCCTTACGTTGCAGGCTCCTGTGGACCCATCACAGTAATAGCGCTCTCTACATGCTGCTCGAATACGTCGCCGGCGGCGAACTATTTACTTATCTACGGAATGCGGGAAAGTTCTCAAATGCTGCGGCCATTTTTTACGCCAGCGAAATCGTTCTAGCCCTGGAGTACCTCCATTCGAAAAACATTGTCTACCGGTGGGTACCGCCCTAAATTTTGCCCGTCTCGCTGGACGTGTCCCCCTCTGAAGGAGGAGGAATAGTGTCGGCGTAATATATTTTCCTTGGCCAGAAGGTCTGTCGTGACTCTCGTCTCCCCTTCCCTTGTAGAGATCTCAAACCAGAGAATCTGCTCCTCGACACAGCCGGCCACCTGAAAGTAACGGACTTCGGGTTTGCCAAGCAGCTTACGGACCGAACATGGACCTTGTGCGGGACACCAGAGTACCTCGCTCCCGAAATCATCCAGAGTAAAGGTGTGTCCCACGTTGACGGGAGATAGAATAAAATGTGATAATTTTTCGACTTCCGCGAACCGTCGATTCGAGTCGGGCATCCGGTTCCAATGGCAGAGATAAGCTGCCTTTCGAGATAAGCAGGCTGCGGCATCCGAGTTGGAAGGGCGTACCCTTTGGAAACGGTAAAAAGCAGAGCATAGGCGTGACAGATGCACGCATTGACCGGACTGTATGCAGCACTTACGTGATTAAATAGACATCGCCAGCGACGATAACGGCTCCGAAGGTAGAGAGTAGAGACTGAAGATCTTATCGATCCGACTTTCCGCGAGCTGAGCCGTACGATTAACCCGACACCGCGTCGGCCGCAGGAAGCGTTCGAGGAGCAGCTCAGGAAGGAAGCCAATCAGGCCCAGGAAAGGAGATGGGTGGGCCACACGGTATCCGCTTCGAATCGTGTTTCTGGCCCGGCGCAGACTCTAGTAGATTCTCGGGTTTGACAGTAGAAAAAATAAGGGAATAGAGCGATAGGCTTGCCCGCTGAATTTATGTGCCTCACGTGGAGCCGAATCGTAGGGGTGATCTGGGGATTCAAGTCACGTTCGCGGACTTCTAGCCCGAGGAGGTTTTGATCGGGTTTCGCGAGGGTTGTTTTCGAGAAGATTGCTTCCTTTGAAAATGCGATGAGGAAACATGCGCGAGGCGGACGCCGACCTTTGGATGGGTATGCATTACTGCCAACAGAGATGGATGACAGAGTCCCTGTCTGCGAGGGTCTTCCTCCACGTCATCTCACTTGCATTGCTCCCAGCTTCGCTTGTCACTCTCGTGCCATGTGCGAGGTCTTAGGTGTTTCCCGGACGGAGAGAAACATGAGGGCTAGGCCGATGATGTTGATCACATGAGGACGGAGAGAAACGCGACGGACTGGAGACCGCAGGATGCCTAAGAGAGGTTTAACGGAGAGCGAAGAGAAGGCTGGGTCGCTGGAGGGCACTCTCTGTTGGCTCCGCCGCGTCGAAAATAATCCATACGTACACGCGTGTGGAAGACGTAATTGTCTCCGTACGTACCAACGACGCAGCCGAGCCGCGAGAATTATCGAGTAATTACTTGACAAGGCGCCAAACTGTGCGCTCCCTCACACTTTCGGTCTCCAAGCCTCGGCTCCGTCAAAGCTGTATTGCGCGGATCGTGTTGACCCAAGCAGCAGTCACCGTCGGATCGAATGACTGGTCGCGATCGCCTTATGTATATTTCCTCACGCATGGGCCAAACTCGCATCTTGCGGATCGGTGCATTGGGCTCATCTCGGAGCCCTGAGATTCTAAACGAATAAGGAGACTCGATTCAGGACTCTCGGTACAAGACAGCCTTCTCGTAGTGACCATAGAAATCCAACGAGAGATCCCGGGGCCCAAAGGCGCTAATTTCCCCGAGACAGGAATATCCCTCCGAGCTCTTACGTTCGTTCCTGAATCCACTTGTGGGTGATCGATGGCTTTGTGGATTCGTCGTTTCTGCGTATCGTATTCTGAAGGCAGCTCAGAGCGGGCGATTCGTTGAACGATTGCCTGGACTTCGATCCAGGAGGCGAAGGCCGCTGAGGAGCTCCTCGTTTCTAAAATACTATTCCATGCCAAGCCAATCCTATGGAGAATCGAGCCTAACGTTCCTCGTTCCGTCATTCTCCAGGTCACAACAAAGCCGTAGACTGGTGGGCGCTCGGCATTCTCATTTTCGAAATGCTATGTGGGCATCCCCCGTTCTACGACGATAACCCTTTCGGGATTTACGAGAAAATTCTCGCCGGAAATATCGACTGGCCAAAACATCTCGTCGCAGACGCTAGGGACATTATCAAAAGACTTCTGGTAAGTTCGAGAGCGCTACCGCAGCGGCATTTTGTGGCGAAAGAGAGAGTTCGCGCCTGAGCTCGGTCTAGGCTCCTCCTCCAATGGAATTCAATGAAACCTCGACTCCTTCAAGGTTGTCGAACGATCGAAGCGGCTGGGATCGATGAAAAACGGCGCCGACGATGTCAAACGGCATCGGTGGTTTTCATTGGTGAATTGGCACCACGTCTACATGAAACGAGTTCGAGTAAGTATGTCTATTCGCCATCAGGAGAACTTTCGCATTCGTCTAATCCACTCAGGAGGTTCTAGCGCTTGGTCTCTATGATAAAGCGCCATGACACTGCGTGCGAATGGAGATCAAGGTCATGGATTAGTGAATTGGTTTGCTCTTTTTGCTCCGCGCGGCTCCCACCGGGAAGACCGACAATGGAGCGCAGCGGGTTATTTGATGAGGTCTGGGGTGCAAATCGCTTCCGGGCAGCAAAGTTTTGGCCATGCACGAAGTCTCCGTCATAACTTTGGAAACCCCGAAAAGTACAGAGCTTCTTCGGGCTTCCGATAGGGTGGTATAAGGAGCAACCCCAGGGTGGAATGCCATCTCACGGCCTCGTACTTTAAAATTCAGAAGTCCTCGAAGCTTCCACTCAAGGTGTCGTTGTTCGTCACGATGACAACAGCTGGCGACGATGCCGCACGGAAAGCTGTCAATGATGATGATGATAATACTTCCTTTACAGCCGCCCTTCGTGCCATCCGTTTCGTTCGATGGCGACACGACGAATTTCGACGAGTACGACGAAAAAGAAGTCGACTTACGCGACGATGTTGACAGTGACGACGACTCGTTTTTCGGTGACTTCTAGGCGTTGAATATAAATAAATATATGTACAAGATGGAGAAGACCATAAGAAATATGTTTATATACCTCGCAGACGAAACGACAAAGCGGAGGCTATTTGTGATAAAACTGAAATCGAATGTCTATTACTATTACCGATGCATACTCTTCGAATACATCGATCGGTCTTAGGACCTTGTGAAACTCTTTCTGGGGAACGAGAGTCTCCGAACTGTTATGATTTCCGTCTATACGGTTTGTTACCGTTCCCGACCGGAGCATGATCCCCGGCGATACGAGTGAATCTCAGTTTAAAATAAACAATGCTTACCTCGCAACGCCAGCGTCTTTCTTTCCGGACGCATATTCCTTTCGTCATCAGATACTGGACATATGATATTTTCGGGCACACCGGGAAGGGGGCCGGATCTCAGCCAGAAAGTCTCGGATCTGAGCTCAATATGCCCAACGGGCTCGATGAGGAGATCTGATCGACTCGAGGGATACAAGGAGTGCGGGAGCTGATTCGGTCCCGGTGAGAGCATGCGACATGGAGGTCGCACGAGGTCTCGTCCTCTCTGGTAGCCTGGTAGCGTGAGCGCTGCGTTATGAGTTCTCTGGAAGAGGATCGAATTTCCAGAAAGGGGAACATTCCCGCTGGCTCGATTGTACCGACAGGAGAAAATCTCTATTTAAATTACACGGCGCGCCGACGTTCTCCATGCGTCGGATGTTGCTGCCGACCGAAGACGTCTGGCCTCTATGCTCGAGTTCCCCTCCACCGGATCTCGAGGGATGGGGCTTACGGAGAGCCGCAAGGAAGAGATAGCGCGGGAATGGATGTCCACGAGCAGGAGCCTTTCTAGGAAGCAGAATAAATCGACTGTTATTTTCATTTCTCTGCACTCGGACGAATTTTCTCTCACCATCGTTTCGCCTGCTGACTGACTTGTTGTCGTAGTCGCCGTCCACGGGCCGTCGCTACTCGGAACGTCATCCCTTGCGGCTGCGATGCAAATGTTCTCACAAGAGCGAGCAACAGAGGGCAGTGACAAAGCTCTTGCCAACAACCTCAGACAGCGTGCACAAAGTTGGTTTTTGCTTTCCTCCCGAACGTCGTAGTAACGTATGTAAGTAACGTCGAAGTTCCTTACTCCATCCCGAACCCAAGGTTTGGAAACTCCGAAGCTGTCACGAGACAAAAGGAGTTTCCAGCCGGGACTCCGACTAATTGTGATTTGATTCGCGCTACAGCCCGACCAAGGTTCGGAGGCGGACACGTGTGACGCTGAAAAGCGACTCGATCCGATTCTTCCAGGCCCATCGAAGAGGGTTTCCTGACCATCGCGAAAAACTTCCCGGAATGAGACACATCGAGTCTCTGATCCATGTGCTCAGCATCGCGTCGAGATTCCGATTCGCCATTAGGTCGGTCGTGTCGAATCCCTTAAGATTCCAAACCTCAACGGGACTATCCGCGCAGGATCAGCGGGGCTCCGTTTGGCATGACTTGAGCTGTGACGCAAAAATGTTCCAAATTCTCATTATGCAAAAATGTTCCTCTGCCGAGCTGAACCTCTCCCGAAGATCTGTGCCGAGCTTCTCGGATTCTCACTCCGATTCCCGCCATCCGGTCGTACATGACGAGCTGCAAACATAGTTGAGTCTAAAAATATCTATTGGACATGATGTCGCTGTGCCTTCGACAGCTATACGCTCTGACAACCAGGTCAAGAGTCGGAATGTGACGAGAGCGAGATGACATCCGATCGAATTCAGAGAGAAGAGGAGTGACGGCTCCTTCTTTGTCGGATATACCGTGGAAACTTTGGTAATTATTATCCGATCAAACGAGAGTGTCATCGATTCATCGGCGAATAACCTTCGGCTCAAGGCTAACGATAATTTTTAGCACGTCCGTTTTAGCATTCAGAATGGCTTCCGATGAATTAACCCCCAGGATGGGACGACGATTTCGTTCGGCTGCTGAGACAATTATTGTGATCGTTAGAGGGCAGGATTCCAATATCCATGGTGTCGATTTCATCCATTGTTTGAGTTCGCCCGTCTCGCAACGTAGAACATACGGCGACCTTTTCCCTGAAAGTCCACGCGGAGCTCATACCCGTGAGTCGCATTCGATACGGAGCGCAATCAAAACTTTCGCATGCGACTCTTGTTTATGCGATTCGGAGTCTACCTTCGTCCATGAAAATCCTTGTCCCGGTAGGTCCTGAGTACGCGATGTCTCGAAGGAGTCGATGACCCCGATCTGAGAGCAAACGCTCCACCTTCGGACGGTCGACCGTGCCCATGGATCGTGATAGACTGTAGCTGCGCGGGCTCAGCCACGCAAGCCGTCTGTAATCCTCAGAGGCGAGGGAATTTCATTGAGATGCCAGGATAAATGATTCATGCATGGTAAAACTGGGCCTTTCGAGCCTGGAAGTGCACCGGCTGCGAGCTTTTCGTTCCAGAGAAGCTCCTCGTTCATCCATTCGTTCGGCTCCAATCACATTCTCAAAATCAAGTTCACGGTAGACCTGACGGCCTAAGGGTATCGGCCGATCTCACGAAGGCCCAGAGATCTCACCCTCCGAGCCTTGCTCGGATGCTTCGTGATCCGATCATGGGCACCCGCATGCGCCGCGCGTGGAGGGAAATGACTCAGGATCTCTCAAATCGCTCAAGGATGAGCTGCGTCCGTGAAATTCTTATGTCCGAGGAATTCCGGGGCTAGGGGTGAGGCTAACATGGAGCATTCGGTCGAGAGCATGATCGACAGATGTCTCTTGCTCACCGCTTACTTCCCTGCTCGGAGCTCCGAACCGCCTCGGGGGGGAGAGCGACAGGTTCGCGTGACAAGAGCCTCAACACCTATCAGTCACGAGCGAATGTGTTCGCAACCGCGGAGACATCGGCGATTATTTATATTCGGGGCCTAAATACAATTTCGAGCTCTGATCCGCAGGAATGGACGTCTCGACTCTTTCAGCGGCCTCGGCGGCACACCTGTACGATAGGCCTTAACGTGACGAGAGTAATAGCTTGGTGAGGTCATCGGGTCGACTGAGGCTCGTCATTCAGATTCTCTTCCGGGTCCGTTTTATGTTTTCCCTGCTCCAAAGGCTCACGACATCGTTCGTCGACCGCACGGATAGACAATCTCCCCTAGTGTCGCTGACTGGAGCGTGCCTCTCTTCTTTGGGGAAATGATCCGCCTCCGATCGACGGTGCAGGGCCTTGGCAGCAAGTTTTCGCAGATTTCATCTGAGTTCACGCTGACATCTGAAATTTTCTCGCTATGTGTTGCATATCTTCAATACTCGTCGCTGTTTCAAAGCCGCTCATTATGGACTACCGGCGTGATATTGGAGCTTGAGCTCGAGGGCCGCCGGCCGGGACCTCGAAGATATGATTCGTGGTTGAGATACTCATATTTTCAAATTCAGCCGAAGAGAAACCCTTTTGGACGGCGATCCTCAACACTCAGGTAAGTTCAGCTGAAATTGAGAGTTCAGAACGAAAGCGAGATTTGTTAATAGTTAGAGCACACTCGTTCCTTGGAGTCCTTCTTCTCAGGAGGATGGAAACAGTCATTTTTTTCGTAGAAGACGCTCTTATGGTATGCTCACTTTATTCAAGGGGTGCTACAGTTTGAATTTCTTGAGGCATTAGCAATAATGGAGTATCGATTCGTCCCTTTCAGTCCCTTCGTCGGATCCGGATCTGTGGATCTATGGGCTGCTCAACTATCCGGGAGTTTCCTGATTTCTCAGGCGTGATCTGATCCTATGTATTCAAGTCATTCAATCCGAACGTACAACTGGAGAACACTGTCCAGTAGCCACTCTAATCGTCTGCTCCGCTGCTGAAGCATTCCGATAGGTATCGAGTCGAAATGCAACAATGAGAATCTTCTGCGCACGACCGATGAAATGTTCGAAGGCAACGAGGGGCTCTCCTGGAGAGATGATCGGGTGGCTCTCATTTCTGAGGTTTCGTTTCGCGAGACTGAACACTCGATTTCCACTGATTCTACATTGGATAAGAAATGAAAAACGCCGGATCTCGACTTGTATCGAGTGCATCTTGGGGCTGAACATTAGAGTCTCGATCTTCCCGGAGGCAGCACATTCTATCGTTTCATCTCTTCTGACATTGTTTCATCCGATCCGGAAGTTTTCTCCAATCGAGGCTCCTGGTTCAAGTGAATCTCGACTCACGAGTTCACCGGGTTGATTCACGACTAAACTGGATTCAAATATCTTGAGGCTACGTCATCCGGCGGAAACCCTCGACTCCCGATCCACCCGACGGTCACGTCAGTCTTTCTTCTTCCATAAACCGTGTCGACCATTCATGGAAAGACGCGTCTCCTGGATAAGCGCACAGAGGAAAATCTGCCGCACTCTGAATTTATTTCTTCCCTCTTTCAATTATCATTTTCATAATATCCTCTCGGACACTTAGGTATCACACTTCACAACATAAGGCTAAAATACCATTGAATTTTCACCTTTCTCTTTTCCCATCGCTTCCCATTTTTCAGCTTTCCGTGGTGTGTAAAATTAGTTAAAGCGCAACTTAGTGCCGAAACCTTAGGGCTGAACGCTTGCCGAGCTAATTAGCGAGGTCTTATCGCAACATACTCGTTTGTTCCTATGCTTGTGGATTCTTGGACGGTGGACAAGATCCAAGCCCCGGGGTCCCGGTCGTCTTCCGAGCACCTCGCTCATTGTCGACTCTCATCCCGCGCTGACGAAGCGCATTGAAGGTCGACAAGATACTTCTGGCTCACTACCGAGTAGTCCTCCTTCTGACGGCACACAGGCCCCCTCCCGAGCGAGAAGCCACGAGAGCGGGACCACGCGGCGGAGGAGTGGTTTCGTTTGTATATTAATTTGATTTTTTTTATTTGTTTTTCTAGCAAAGTCAATAGCGCGACTTGCGACAGAAGAACCGGCTGCGTCCACTAGCAGGGGGTCAGCGCGTTCAAAGGGACGCGGCGAATCAGAAACAATACGTTCAAGAGGAAAAAAATACAAATCTCTCTCGCCTAAATAGAAATGAATCGATTCAACAACGTTTGATAGTGATTACCTGCTCGGACGCATCAGGTTCTCCTCGGTCTGTATAAGGCCACAGTTTGGTTGGAGTTTCACTGAATTCGTTCGCGCTCACCAAGACGGAATTCAACGTCACTGTTTGTATATTACATTCAGACCACTCGGGGCCGCTCGTCGCGTCCTTCCGAAAATATAAATAACACCGTTGTACTCAAAGAAATCTGAATCGGGCCCGCAAACAAGGGGTCGAACCTCGCATCTTGAGAGAACGACACTATGATCTCCGCTCCCCTGGCAGCCCGGGTCCTTTGTGTGAATATATATTTTGAGAATGGTTCCGACATTCATTAGATGTTGAACGTGTCGCCCCGTTACGTCAAATCTAAAAAGTGACTCGGTGCTGTATTGTCGTCATCGTTGTCTCCGCCAACCTGCTTAGAGGTTGAATGCGTTTTTTCTGTTGGTGCATGACTGATTTCCAACAGTCAGTGCTCCCCGTCCGTGCTTTGAGTCCATTTCACCTTCGCTTGCTTCGGTTGATTTTTGTGCTACTCTACCTACGCTCGACACCCTCAACCACCATCTATGGGTCCCTATGAAGCTCCTTCACCCGCTCGGATAGTGATGCTCGGTTGTCCAGACCCTGGTCCAGCACGGATAGGTTTCGCTGAAAGAAAAACAAACTTATACTCCTCTTCCGGTGCTTCATTGCTAGAAACGACCATACGAATAGCGATTGACGCTATGTATACGTGAGTGCACCGGAAATGAATATAATGACTCACCGATGAGCGCCACATGTCCTCTGCGTGCCATATTCTTCTGTCGAACGGCCTCCTTTATACGGTCCACCTCGGTCTGATACCGCTTCCGGTCCCGCATAGCTGATTCCTTGGCTTCTTTCAAGGCGCTTTCCAGTGCTTTGACCCGCTCCATGGTCGCCCGGAGACGTTTCTCCAATTTAGGGAGCTCACACCGGAGATCTGCGTTGTCTCTCACCAACTACGGTGAGGAGGAAGGAAGTGAAAAACCGACGTCGTTAATGACGTTTCTCACTGAGTTTTGGAAGGGGGTTTTGTGGGGTTCTCGTCAGCGTGAGTAAGGAACAGAGCGTTTATTGAGATTGAGCCTCGGACCGAGGCAGGGGGAGGCAGGCACGACTTCCATGAAAAATCAATTTATTCGCTCTTGCATATCCAACACATAAGCCTTGCAAAACAGCTCATTCTCAACCAAAATATGTGCACAACCTCATTCATTCTCTCACTTTCTGGTTAAGAGCTCGGGAATATCGGCTCAACTCGAACGAAAAAATATAATGTAGAGGATGCAACGATAAATTCTGGGCGCAACGAGCAGGGTCGTTCAGTCAAACGTAAGTCTACTTGAAAAGAATCGCCTCGGAATTTCGTCTGATGAATTAATCACCAGTGGAGTGTATCCACCCGACCAGGGGCACTCTGACGGTGCAGGAGCTAACCAATGGGTGAGGATGGTATATAGGGAGATTAGGAAAAAACACGTCAGAAACGAACGTACCTGCTTGTGAACTTTCGTCAACTGATCGAGGTTGTTTTCGAGGAAAGCAATTTTCTGCTTCTGCGCGGGAGATCCTCCAGCATCTGCTTCACCGTCGGAAGCCTCAATCACATTCGACTTCTTCACGCGACTCTGAAGATCCTGTAAATTCATGGAGTGAGAGTCTGAGCACCCTTCAAGAGGCGCTAATGAACCCTCATTGACGATATCGGACCCCAGACTCGCTTCCGAAAGGATCCCCGGAGCGACGTCCGTTGCCTCGGACGCACATACCTGTACAAATAGCTTCCTGAGGTTGTGCAGGGTTTGAAGTTCTTTCGACACCGTCTCTTCGAGACCCTTGAGGTCTTGACGGGCCTGCTCCCGGCGAGCATTCAACGACCTGAAGGAGAATCTAAGGTTGGAACCTTTCTGTCAGTGAACGAGCACATGCAGACGAAGGAGGGAGGAAACTCGACGTGAAAAAAAGGTGACCGAGGTGGGTGACATTGACAAGTCTCGTTCTCTAAAAGTGCTACCCCTGTGCGAATTTAGTATTCATCGGATTCTTCTCTCATAATTCTCGGGTCGATTGAACCTTCGGAAACTTCGCACATAGGCACGACTCGACCTCATTCCTCGCTCGAGTTGTGAGTTAGATCCCAGACACCAAGAGAGACTCGCCCGTCTTTTGAAAATGCATGGGCGCCCGCCGACCATCATGAGGGGAATGTGCGGAATTCGATCGAGCGAACCCGTTTTACGAATTCTATGAACCGAACTCCATCGAATAGTGACGAATGAGGAGCTGGATAACGAACAGAACGTCATCTGGAATCGGAAAACGATCGGATGAATCGGGGAACTTACTGGAGTTCTTGCAGCTGCTTAGCCTTGGCTTGTTCCTCTTCGACGAGCTTCTGGTGTTGCTCCTTGAGCGCCTCGTGCTCCAACTTGAGTTTTTGCAGTTCGTCGGAAGTGTTACCGATGGTTATCAGATGTTGACTGACCTCATCACGCAATGCAGCGATTTGCTTCTGGTAGGATTCTCGGTGCTTCTCAATTTGTTCCTCAAGGGCGGCCTTGATTTCATCCGAGCTCCCTGTAATGGGAAAGATCCTGTTTTGGAAAATTCGGGACGGGACAAGGGTGATCCATTCGCGGAATAGCACGGAGAAAATTATTTTCGTAACTCTGGAATCGACACGGATCATACAATATATAGACAGATAGATAGATATGATACGTATGGGTGTGAACGAACCCTTGGCTTTCTCCTTGGAGTTCATCTCTTCGGCTGCCTTCAATTTGGACACTTCCGCTGTCAAGCCGTCGATTTTCTCTTCTAGTTCTCTCTTTTTACTATCCAATTCCTTGACGTGATCCTGCTGACTCTTGAGCTTGGCCTCGTGCTGTTGAATGAGAAGTTTTGCGTCCTGCAAAGCTTTGTCATTGTCCTCCATTCGTTTGTTCGTATCCCCTTGACTGTCTTCAAGTTCCTTGCAACGTTGAGACATCGCGGAGATCTCTGATTTCATCTTGGTCACGTACAACCGAGCCATCGTGAACTCGTCCTCGATTCCTTTACCACTCTCTAAAGCCGGAACCTTGAGCTCGCCAACGCGCATCACAACCCCGATTTCCCCGAGGTCTCTCAGAAGACCTCCGAGAGCTTCGTCGATTTTGCGTTTCTGATGGTTTGAGAAATCCTTCAGCTGCTGCAACTCGTTCTGGAACGTCGTCACTTGCTGGCTCTTGGTATTGAGTTCCTCGTTCAGTTGATCGAGCTGCTTGGTTTGCGAGGCGGCTTCCTCGCTCTTCTGGTCGTAGTTCACGGCCAATTCTTCGAGCGCTTTGAGCACATCTTCGACTTCTTCTCTCGCGCGCAGGAACTGCCCTTGGAGTTCGTTCATGTCTTGTTGAACCTGTTCCTTCTCCCTTCGGATGCTATTGACGCTCTCTTCCTGCTCGTTGAGTTGTTCTCTGAGTTTCTCGATCAGCACACACGTCTGAGCGATTTCGTCGTCCTTCTCATCCAATTGACGGTACAGTTCGGCTCTTTCATCCGTCGCCAGGGGATTCTTAGCGGCAACCATCGCCTTGGTCTGCTCGATGATGTTGGTCGTTGAAGCAGCCATCTCGATGCTGACCTGGTCGTCCTTGTTGACGCTTTCGCCATTCCGCCATTTCTGCAGTTCAGCCTGTACTTGCGCAAGTTGCGCTGCGAGCTTCGTCGATGTTTCCTTCTCTCGCATGTACCGTCGCTTCCACTCCTCGGCTGTGAGTTCTTCGTTCACAACCACAACGTTCTTGATGGTCTTTGCCCGTCGACCGAAGTCGAGGGTTGACCGAGATTCTTCTTCATTGAACGACGCGGGCGAAATGCAAATGATGATCGTTGTACGAGAATTGCCTCCAAGAGACTGCTGTAAAACTCGGGTCAACTTCGAGTCTCGATAGGGGACGAAAGGTTTCCCGTCGGCTAGAGCCGAAATTACTTGACCTGTAAGATTGGCAAAGGAGAATTTCAGCTCGGTGACTTGCACCCCACATATCGGGAAGAGTCAGCTCGATCATTCCTGTCGATCTACGGACTCGACGATACCCACCGAGTACGTGCAGGGATTTATTAATATTTTTGGCCTCATCCAGCGTAGTTCCCGAAGCTCCGGTCTTCGAGACTTTCTCCGAACCAGCCAAATCAACGAGGTACAGTCTTCCAGAGAGCTTCCTCTCATCCTCGAACTCCTGTTTTATATTAATTTGGAAGATGGCATGTGATCGCGATGAGTGTTCGTTCATATTCGTTCCTGCAATCGCTCTGATAGATTTTCCTTCTTCGATTGTGATGAGAAGCTCTTCAGCGGTTGCAACGAAACGCTCGCTGGCTCCCTGGAAATTGGACAATAACTTGATCAATCGAGGGGACCAAGGATAGTCGATAGACTACAAATCGGGGGACCGTTCCAACTCCAACAGAGAGCATATCACCATGCTCGAACCGGAGTATTCTCGCCTACAGATCCGCAAACACTCGGATGAGTAATCAGCTCACCTTGACGTAAGGCACTTTGTTGCTATCCTCGTGCACGCTGAGATTCGTTTTGGAACTGTCGAGCAGATCACGAATTTTGTCTAGATGGATTTCGTAATAAGACACAGAGATGGTAATGACCGCATCCTTGTCCATCAAATAAATGTGGTTGAAGATGTCCTGAACAATTCTGGGTATGATTCCCTGAAGATCGGGTTCTTGCAGGACGCCTTCCATCGTGTGGGTCTTTCCTGATGACGTCATTCCGTAGGCGAAGATGGTTCCGTTGAAGCCATTGAGCACGTCTGCGGAATTCACGATTTCGGAAATTGTTCGCGCTCCCTTATCGAGTACTCCCGACTATCAAATATATTTTTCAGAACAGAAAATACTCCTCGCTATTACTTACAGTTCACGATTTCTTTGGCTGCACCATTGTAGACGAATTCCTGCGACGCCGACGGTTTGAAGATCTTGTCGAACTGGTACGTTCGGTTCTGGAGAGAAAACGCGTCCTCTAGTTTCGATTTCGAGTTGTATACATCCCGAATATCTACGTTGCGGTCGATTCGGAGAGCCTTAGTATTAACCATGGATTTATTGCCTCTATGAAGTTCATCTTGGTCGGACATGATCACCAAATCACCGATTGGCCAGAACGTCCAACAACGTCTTCAAGGTTTATTATGGGACAGTATGAGCGCCGCAATTCTCAATTAAAATCTGCCCATCGAGTGACTTCGACTCAGAGCCGATTTCCCGTTCGATGTCGCCGGAGTGCCACACCCTGATCTCACAGGAACCATGGCGTAAATCAAGATCGGAGCAGGTATAAACAGTGTTTCCAGTTATTTCTGGTGGTGTCCGCGCGATGCCCCGGCATCTTCTGTTTCTCGAAACTTCTTCGATACCATCGGTCGGGCCCTAATCAACTCCGACTTCTGTGCAGCGGAGAAGGCTCGGACCATTGCCGAGGACTCTCACGAGCCACGAAAATCTTTCGATCGGCTCTCTCATGGGAGCGCATCGACAAACCTCGTGGTGAATGACGGTCTCTCGAAGGTGATTCGAAACTACGTTCGTTTACGAGCTGTGACTCGAGTTTTACATACCTCCGAGACGACTTTTCTTGCGGCTCCCATCTAGAATTTCTTTCGTCAACTTTCCGAGAAAATGAGTCATCGTCGACCGAAACGATGATAAACTCACGCCACGAAAGTATTGCGGCCGCACGACAGGAGTCTCGGGCGGCTTCGTCAAGAAGTACTGATGGAGCACAGCCATGAAAAACAGAGATAAAAAACAGGCAGAAAGACTCATCGGGTCGGAGAAGAACGCGTGTCGGAATCCCTTATCTCATGATGAGCCCGCACGAGGCGTATCGCTCGTATAGAAACATCATCATGCGATCGAGGGGGTGTGATGTTCATTGAATTGCATGGGAAATTTGGAAAGCTCGAGCCCAACGAACTTTATTTTTCCGGATTTCTACACGGCGCGGCGTTTTACTTCAGAGGCTCGATTAAATGTCGGTTCTTCAATCAGCTCGTGGAACTTCCCCACTCACTCATTAGGACTCCATGAGCAAGGCTCGGAACGAATACTAGCGTAGCGGGTTCCTCAGTGGCCTTATCTTTGGCGATAAGGTGGTTTTGGTAACCGAAAGTCGGTTTTTATAGCGCCGCGCGGATTAGGCATCCCGGTGTAGATCCCAGCAGATCCCGGTGGCCTATCCAACCGCAATTGGGAGAGCCATTGAGCGACGGAGCTTGGTTTGACGATGCGATCGACTTTCATGTCGCTTGTTCTGAATAAAATCATTCCGTTGACAATTACACAACGAAAGAGCGGGCTGGAGCCGAAAGTCGACGGCTGAATTGCACGCTCCATAGACTCCGTCCGGTGTCTCGGTCGCTGCTGCTGACCGTGGATAGATGAATGTCCAGATGTCCGACGTAAATGGTTGCTTTCTGCTCTCTGACGATGCCGCTTGGTGGAACGCTGGACGCCGCGTTGGCGAACCTCACCCAGGCATTTCCGCTGAGCTAGTACTAGAATAACGGACGCCGCGACAACCAAGAATATCTGGGAAACACCGCAATGACATTGGAAGCAGACGTAATCCGCTGGAGAGCTCCGGGACACTCGACAGAATGAAGATGAGCGCCCCGTGGTCTTTACCATCTAGATGAGGGGGAGCGAACGGAGACGAGAGAAGAATCCCTCGACTTGTCGGCGCAGTTGAGAGAGACACATCAAACAACGATTCGTCGGTTGCATCATGGCACGCTAGCCCTTCTTTTCTTATTGACAGAATAGCCGTCGCCGCCGCAACTGCAATGCTCTCCTCAGTAGCGGCAGTAGCTAAGCCCAAAACTCTATAGGGGAAGCTGCCATGACGGCAGACCCGAATACCGGGTTAATACCTTAAGCCTTAGGAAGGTACCACTCTCGAAGAGCGAGACGTTTTCGCTTATTCTTCGATTTCTCAAAGATGATTCATAGGGTCCTCCCGACTAGACTTGACTGCAGGCATCGAATTCGCACGCGGCTCCGTCTTGAACACGCTCCTCCGCTGAGAGATTCATCCGCGTCATATAGTTCCGTCCGAAAACTGTCCGCATCCGTTGTCATCGAATCGGGGGACTCGGATCTGCCCGCCAGGATTTAGTGCGATCAAAATCATGGAATGTCGGATAGATGCATGCTCATCCAGAGACAATCCGCAGACAATCATTCTCTATCGACGGGCAACACACTCGGATGACTTGGGAGTTGAGCGAGCACCCGGTGAAACACTTGTCAGATTACGGTTCAGAGCTCGGCTTGCGGGCTGTGTAAATAATTCACTCTGTGCTAAGCAAGATTAATGTCGGAACCCCCTCCCCCCTTTCATCGCTACGATGACCACTGACCCTTGTAGGAATGCAATGGAACATCGAGCGATTGGACCCACGCAGGGAGCGCTACGATTTGTTGTCATGAGAGGCTGGGCGTTTTCAGAAGAGTGAACACACCCCGTATTCGACTCCACTCGGGATGTCGCGATCGTGCGATCTATTGTTTCTGAGAGCTTAACCGACAAGCATGCAGAGCAGCTCTGATTCGAATCTGATCATCGAATGAGAGCACTGAAGACGATGCATATTACATAGATCTTGCGAGCGGGTGGGCTTGCGAAAATGGGCATCAATCGTCCCTGGGTTTTTTCAGGGCATTGCCCGACACATCGGGATTGTCTCTGGGCAGTAGGAAGACAGGACCGTCAAAAGAGGTAATGTGACATCTGCTTTTGGGACGGATGAGATGACCGCATCTTAGCTTCCAGACAGATTTCTCCGTCCGGCGCAAGTGACAAATCGCCGGAAACCAAGCCTTTCAGCGCATACGATAGCGGTCGGGCATCTAGCGGTAAGCGGCGAGATAATTCCGAGATTCCGCGCCCCTAGGCCTCGGAGGCGAGGGCTTCGAGAGGGGAATGAGATCATGAAGTAAAATGACGGTGGACTGCTGTCTACTTACGTTGAGGCTGATCTGTCCCTCGTTGTCATCGTGAAACTTGACGACGAACTTGGATTCCTTGCCCTTCTCGATGTCGTTCAAAGGCCGTACTCTACACACAACTCGAATGTTGCAGTCCTCACCGGGGTTCGAGCCCGGCAGGGCCCCCAAGGCAGAAACATTCATTTTCGTCAGTCACTCTCTGGGCAGCCGTAGCGCCTCTGTAGAATGTGAACTAATTCGATCCGGATTCACCGCGTGCACTGCGGACACAGCATTCAGCACTGCGACACCAGCTCTCCGCCCGAAGACAGGCTACGAGATTTCCAGCGGAAATCTGCTTTTTCTTTGTCGGGTGGGTTGGGTTTTTCTTCGCTGCTGCTGCTGTTGCTGCTGCTGCTGCCGCACCACAGCCGACGACGAACACAACAAGGCGGCCATGAAGACGTGGTGGTGGTACCACACACAATGATCCTTGCCGGGCGCTCGGCTACGCCCAGGGGTGAGTCACGCGCGGTAATTTCGAAAGAGACAGCCTCGATCGCTGCGCTCCGAGTACGGTGGACTGGGGACATAGTCGAGCGCGCGTTCACGAATGAGAATGCAATGATCCAACGCCGGCCGGAGTGTCTTCGATGAGTCAATCCGCGTAAAGCGCTCGATGAATACGGTGGCGGGCTTATCTTGACGGGTGATTGCTCCGTCGAACAGAAGATAGGATGACGCGATCCGGAGGGCTATGCCCCGGGGGGAAAATCGCCGAGATAGAGATTCGTCTTGTCCGCTTTATGCTCCTCCAAACGCAGTAAATCGGCGCCGTTCCATATCGAAGGGCTCAGACAAGATGTGGTAAAGGTCATGTGACTTCGACGGGAGGAATGTCCACGATCGATTCGGGGTTCTTAGCCATTTTTCTGAAGAGGCCAGTCTTCGTTCTCTCAGCTGACTGGAATTTACACGTTACCTCTGGTGGCAGGGCAAATGCTGCCAGGATGCTTGCCAGGAAAACATGTGAAACGTGGGACGGAGCGAGAAACCCGAGATACACTGGCTCAGCTCCTCAATGAGAAATAAGTTGCAATGGATCGAGAACCCGCTAGCGTCTTCGGAGGCGTCCCTACTTATCATATGAAGTCTCTTTTCGGTACATCCATGGAGGAAACTGTCTCGAGGGTTGGGTATGCGCCACGGAGCACGGTCGCGTCGTGGCCGCCTGCGCTGTCTGACTCCTTTGCGGACATTTCTCGTGCACGCATGCTGCAGTCCGACGCGAATTTCGAGAGTTCTGAGGACGTGGCCATTTCAGCGAATCATTGAGAACTCTATCATCGCGGCAAGGATCTTCGCTGGACATCTTCGTATATTCATCCTCGCATATACGTTCTGCTTTGGACAGGATGTTCACCGGAAGAATCCCGAGTCCGACATGATTCTTGCACGGAAACCGATATGCAGCATTTACGATTTGACCGCTCAGATAGACAGGCACCAACGAGTGTTTAGCCTCTGGAGGAAGTTCTGCTTTCTTCCCCCCTTCGAATATACTAGATTTCCTCCTAATTCAGCATGCAATTTCCCACTACTCCTCGTACCCGTCGACGCAGAACTCGATATGACTTCGCTTGGACTAACTTAGGCCACTGATTAAGCATGTGTGTCGGCCGCCCCGTCTCCAGCTGCATTCATACGGAGCACATTTGAATAACTATTGCTCGGTTCGTTTCTTCTGACCTTAGGGCTCGAAGATTTCTCATTCTTCATTGAGTGGATGCTCGCGTTCGGGATCTTCCTGAAAATGAAAGCACGGAAATGTGAGAGTTTGCTTCGTGGCACTCAGTTTGTGTCGGTGGTCTTCAGCTCCGTGTCCGAGTCACCCGAAGCATTCAGTCCGCAGTCAGAGAAAATCCGTCCCAGATATCGGAAACCCTGACATGACGAGAAGATCTAAGGGAGCTGGCTCCGCGACCGCTCAGTATCTTCCGGGAATTCTAGTTGAGAGGTCCTTGACAATAATGTCCGCGAAGACTTGAAATCAAGCAAGAACACCATGCCCATATGTAGTACTAGCTTGAACCCGACTCTCTCCATTCACGCGCATAAGTTCAGGATTCATTATGGCCATGTGATCTGCGTGAGCCGTTCTACGTATTCCGGTTCATATGTATGAACGTATATTGACGAAGACGGATTTCTCAGACTCCGACATCGAGATCGTCAAGCTTGAATATGGATCACTTCCGCACTGCTCTTACTCCTCCGAGGAGCGGTGGCCTATTGTATGGCCGTTGAGACGCGAAGGCCATCTGCGAATCTGATCTCTAGCTGTTTGCGTATACTCCAAACCTTCAATGGGACGATCAATGAGTTTCCCCACAGTTGAGACTTTCGAATCGGGAAGGAAAGAGGGGCTGTCGAGAGAATCGTCTTCGGAGGCTCAGCAAGTCCATTCTAAGCGTCCCGAATTCATACTCCCGGCATGTGAGATCCCTTAATTTCCATTATCACTCTCCTCCTGTTCACATCTCTCGACACATATGAATCCCTGCAAGACGGGGCGACTCCGTCGACCCTGGAGTCCCTTCCCCTCTGATCAAAGGATTTGTTATTCTCGGGGGACTTGGCATGAAATCACGCGCTCCCTTCGGAGAGGGCATTACTCAAGGTAGCCGGCTGGAGATTCAACTTCTCGTCATATCAGTCTTCCACGACCACATCATTCTGTGAAATACGGAATGCCTCTCGATAGAGGACGTTGGTAGTGCGGGAAATCGAGTTTCCGACTAAGTAAGTTTCACGATACTGAATCGAGTTTCAGTAGAGCAAAAGCCTCGTACACCGATCATTCCGGTCAACGAACTTTTCCTCTCTCGAAGCCGTATTTCGAACAACAAACGATTAACACCTTCCCTCCGGGTTTTCCGTATCCCGGGAGACGGAATTCGAACCTTCGATTCCATTCTCTATGCTCGCGATCAGAGTCATGGTCCTGTAGAACGGCTTAGGTTTCTCAATCGAAGTTTCCTTGTGCTTGGACCATGGAGACCATAGGCGTCACTACAAGGTAAGTTCATATTGGAAGGCACGCGAGCATCCTTCGTCATCGGCTTCGACTGAAGCCTGTCGAGGTAGTGTAGCCTAGATTGTGCGCCTTCCCGATGATCACGGCAAAGAAGGCCGAATGAGGAGGTCATGACTCATGACAAGCTCCGCGGCTTGCGAACATACAGCAGACAGTGACGAGACATGTTTTCGTCCCTCTCATTTTCGTTCGAGCCCGCTCGCATCCCCGCATCCCTATCGAAACGATAGATCCATTCGCCGCTATTCCACCGAGAGGCTGAGCTGTCATCGGAACTTCCCGCAGAGTCAAAACCAGGTGCTCCTTAGGTAAAGTGTAAAGCTCGGCATCCAACGATACAATGTGCTCCACAGAGTTTGGATATTTTTGGACACAGCGGTTTCGACCGGTCATGTGAATTTTTCCCTCGGCTGTGGGAGCCAAGGACTCCCTGTTAGGTTCTTGAGCCTCTAGTTCCGCCGTCTGGACTCGCTCAAGAAACTCCCGACCTCCCCAATGAGCTTACAACAATGATGTTCTGAATTTTTTAAGTAACAATAAATCTGAATCGGACTCCGAGGTGTCTCGTCGCTTGCCATTCAATTCTCCTAGTTCTCGGGAAGCTCGCCAATCGTTGTGAAGCCAAATTCTGAGCCGACGACGAATTCATGAGGGGATTTCAGCTCCAGTTGTGAGCAGAAGGGACCTCCGATCGAGGGGCAATCATCGATGATGCTGATCAAATCTCTCTGTTCTCTGATTGTGAACCGCAGTCGACCGGGAGTGATTCCATTTCCGAGTAAGTTCGGCTCCACTATCTTGTGTTGCGAGACATCTAGATCATGTCTCCACTTGAACTCCTTCTTCAATCCGAAGTTCCAGTCTCTCTTTTGAGCGAGCGACTCATCATGCGATTCATCTTGATTTCTGCACTGGATCTATCCTTATCGGAATTTTATCGAGCATCGATGTTTTCCCAGGTTTCGGGACGTGAACAAGCTCCCGTCAGATGCAAAGATTCATGCTCTCCGTAGAGCGCGGGTTTTCACCGGACAAGACGATCACAATTTCGAATACCCGAGGGGGACCCCTTCACCCCAGGGTGCCGGGGTCTGCAACCACACTTAGTGAGGTCCGAGTGAGGAGGAGAAAATGTGTTTTTTTCTGATGCGGGAGTATAGGTTCCTTCAGGATGAGTCCGTCGAGCACGTTCCGCCGCACCAGGCGTCCTCCGGGCTAGTTCTCCCGCCTGGTTCACTGCCCTTCCGTGCTGAAACAAGAGAGTACCGCCGTAAGCCCTTTCGAAAGATAAGGCATCTTCGAGGTCTTCCGCAAACTTCATTTGCAAACGTAAAGTCAGCCATCCTGTATGATCTCTTGCTAGTATAATCCCGAGCTTCCGACTCCCAGGTGGGCGGCCCGGCGTCAGCATCGCATCCTAGGGGTCCGAGGAGATATTTACATTTCACTTCTGTTATCAGAGAAACGAGCTCATCCATCTCATGCAATAGCGATACGAGTCATTCTCGGAACTATCCGTACACTTGAAGCTACCTCGAGGGGGAATTAAGAATCCACACGTAGTGGGTTTTGAGCAATGATTTGAATTGCCCGCCACGCTTCTGGAACAGGCGGTCAAAGCTCCGTGACTCCGCGCGGAGCGCTAGCCCCGGTTCCAGGTGCGCGTAAACATCGCGCCTCGATCAGAGTCGATCTTTTCTACCACTGTCACCTGGAGAATACGACAGGTTCGGCGGGGATTCGAGACCCCCACCGAACTGCGCAGTACGCGGCGTAATCGCATAGGGCTTTCGCCAAGACAGCTCTGCCGTTGGGGATTCGCCATGGCACCGTATAACCCCGAGTCCGGTTCGACGATTGTCAGCGTCGATAAATGCCCCAAACGCTGCGAAACGCGTTTTGAGGGCCTTAAACGCGATTCAAACTTTGGCTCTCGGGGCATCCCGCCGGGCCTAGCGGAGCGGGGAGGGCAGAGCGCTGTTCACGGGCCCCATGTGACTCGTAGCGGCCGCTTAGCGCATCGATCCTTCGAGTTTTTCCCGCTGGCGGGTGGCGTTTGTCGCGTTTTTCGTCACCCCCAAAAGATATTCTGACATTCTGAGTGGTGTCGAGTGTTCACGTAGAGCTGCCCCTCAGAATAGAGCGGCCTCAGCCCAGTGACCTACTTTTATGCGCTCAGCGTGGTCGGGCCCGTCTTGGAGACTGCTCCCTATACGCCGCTGCTGGTGGTGCTGCTGCTGCTGCTGCTGTTGGCACTGCCCGGCCAACGGAGTTAGCCAGCAAGCCAGCAGGCAGGCAGCGAGACGGCTGCTGTGAAAGCGGCCCACCGCGAAAGTGGGCAGCGTGAACGTTGAATTTCCACTAGCAAACGTGCCTCAGTTAGTGTTTTCTGTCAACTAGAAGTACTCGGTATGCTCTCGCTTGCGGGAGGTGCAGAACAAGCGGACTCTCCGGATTCTTTAATGCCCGCTCACCAGCGGAACGCGGATCGAGCAGCATCGAACGAAGAGCCGAACAAGTGTGTGGAGTCGACATCACCAACATCTCCTTCGACCACACTCACATCAACGACATCGTCGACGACGACGACAACAACAACGAGGACAGCAACACCTGGGGACAAATCGGATCGTCGTTCGTCGATTCGGAATCCTGTGACCCACGACCAGTTCTATCCAGGTAAGTCTTCGTTGACCAAGGAGAATATAGTCGCCTGGCGGACAGACATCGAGCGAGCTACCCCGACGTCTGTCTGTCTGTGTGTCTGTGTGTCGGTCTCCGCGGGGCAACCTGAAACTAGGTCGGGACCCATTTAGTATTTGAACGCTCACTTTGTGTGTGACAGTCTCGGTGTTCGACAGCGAGACATCTGAAACGATCCCGAGAGTGAATCCCCGATGAAAAAGGGCGATCGCCGCGCGTTATTGTAATTATATTGCCGGAAAACCGAGCGCCGTCCTTGGTGACCCTCGGAGACGACAACTTAACCCAGTCCGCCCGCCTGCCCGCTTGCCCGCATACTCTGCTGGCTCATGAGCTCGTCGCTCTGTCTGTGTGACCGACATAGTGACCAAGTGCCTTACGTACGAGGTTTGATACCTCCGAACGGGTTGAGTGAGGTCCGAGGGATCGATCTGGCCTCTGGTTTGTCGCTCCAGCCGCGACGTGGATGGGGCTAGCTCGGAGAATCGTGATGATTTTCACGAGCCTCGATGCCCCGGGAGCTCGCGCGAATATCCGAAGAGGATCGGAAGACAATAAAATCCCGAGGAAAAGGAAGCGACGCCGAACGAAGCTTTCCAGAAATTCCTGGAATTTATGACCGCTCGGCCGGTGATCGCTCGTGTCAAGTAACCTCAGAAATTTTTACTTTCATGATTACTTTCACCATCTGCGCGAGGGCTGAAATTTTGTTCGTACCATTCTGCCGAAACTATCGGGGCCACGTCTGAGTACGTCTGTTTTCTGGCGATGAGAGAGACGATTCGGACCACGGGGATCGACTTAAATCCCGGTTATAATTCGTTCTATCCTTTCGGGAAAGAATAATCGCTTGAAGAACGAAATCGATTACGGCTCATATACGGGTGATTCCTTCACGATACGCCAAGCATTACGGGCGATCTGCCAGTGAGGTCTACGAATTCCCGGGATGCGAACCTTCCTCGGTGTATTTTTAGAGACAATCGGAATTCGAATGGACAAAAACAATGCGCAATGAAAGTGTATCGCTTGTACGTATCGATAGAGTACGTACATACATAGGTATTTGACTTTTCTCCCTCGGCGGTCGCGCTCGAATTTTACAAGCGGAAGCTCCGTTGCAGAAGGGTCGATGTAGATTATTGATCGACCTGCTGCCTCCATAACACAATTCAGGTCTCTCGGCCGCGGTCCCTCTGCATCTAGGTCTGATTCTGGGTGTTTCGGAACTTCGGACGAATCATACTTCGGATCTCCTGCCCGTCTCCCCATTCAGTCGTTCCGGCTCAGGACCGGTATTTCCGGAGCTCCCGATTCCTCGGCAGGACCGCAAGCCTCTTCCGATCATCTGATTGTGAGATGCCTTGGGTCGGGGTGCCAGTGCCGACCAATGGGATAATTGTCCGGGGAGAAGAAATCCTGAGTTCTGCCGGACAAGATAAAAGACTGAGATATTCGGATGACGATCCTGAGTTTGAAGATCCCTCATGGCCCATCAAAGGTTCGCAACGCTGCAACTGCGTATCACTGTCCCGTGTCAATGGTCGTGTCGTTATCTCGGCGTCCTTGCGAGAGGTCGAAATTATCGTACTCGATTCGTTGTCAACTCGGTTATTATTGTTGCTAGTTGCTTCTGCTCTACGGCATCATCAATTTTAATGTTTCCATCGCAACGATTCCACTGCACAAACGAAACTTTCCATTCGAAACGTCAGACAGCTTGTTTCGGACACGCTCGGCGTAACCTTTTATTTTCGTTGTTGTTCCGTGCAGCCCGTCACGTCGTATTGCTAAGCAGTTATTTATTACAAAGGCATCTCATTATGTGGATCTCAGAGATTTTGCGAGCTCTGTATCTGCCGTCGGTAGAAGACATGCCGAGCGGTACCGGTCGATCATTCCGGGAACGCGGAGGGTCCGATTCCGTTTTTCCTCCATCGATTTTCTTGCGTCGCCCGTCTGCGAGCTAGACTCTGCCGCAAATTCACTTCTCACGTTTGACTCTCTGTCGATGCGTTTCCTATTGTTGGTACTGCTCTTGACTGTGTTTTCGCCTCGCCGCCGTCGACGTCTCCCTCTTTTTCTCATTCAACTCTTTCTGTCTCTCGCAGCGCGTAGATGTTGATGCTGCTTGTTTCTGGCTGTTTGGCTAACTCGCCCGCTCGGTCTCTCGCGTGTTCTCCTGCTCGCTTGCTTACTTGCCCGCTTGTTTGGCAGAGGCAACGGCATGCCGCAGTCGGTGCCGCCACCGTCTTCGTTTGTCTCCCTCCGACAGCTCTTCGGCGACGTCGACTTCTTCTTGTTCACCTTTTTTCTTAACTCGATGCCCCTCTCTCAGTTTCTGGTATGGTGACTGGCGACCGTCTGACAGGCGACCGTCAGACAGACAGAGCGAAGGGCCGGTCGGCCGGCCGGCCGGGCCGCCTGCTCGCTCGACGCAGCGACTGCCTGGTCGACTGTTGCCCGCTTGGCTCGCTCGCCGTCGGTGCTGCTGCAAGTCACAATTAAACTCCGTTGTTGCTGTCGTCGTCACCGCTCGCTCACCACTCACTCGATGCGGACTTGAAACGCTTGCTGCCAGCGGCAGCAACAACAAGCGATCGACCAGCCAGCTAGCCGGCGAACCAGCTCGCTTACCGCCGCCGTAGACTGCTGCTACGAGTGTGGGTCCCTCTGCGAGTCCGTCAATCAGCAGAACGAGCCGGAGAACGAACGCGGGGTCGGTCGGTCCGACCGCCTATCCGCGCGTCTGTCTACCGAAGAATAGGGCAATAACAGACTCGAAATGAGTCTGAGAGGTAGTCGAAGACCACGATGACCAAGATATCAACGAACGGTGAAAACTGCGGCGAGAGCGGTAACACGGTTCGCCGGGAACAGTCCCTATTATTCATCCGATCGGTCAGCCGATAGATCGGTTCGTTCGAACTACTCTGTCCTGGATTGGGACTGTCACGGAAAAATACTCCCTGCTCCAAGCCTTTCGGAGCGATTAAGGCTCCGACGGTAAACAACGGCCACGCAAACATCAACAACAACAACAGTGGCCGACCTGATAAGAGGGGCAAAACAGACAATCGGGTTGCCCCACTGCTCGCTTCGCTCGCTTGCAATTCGCCACCCTGTCAGCGCCGTCTGGTGGTCCTACCAGAAGAGTACCAGACTATCCCACACTCACGGAATACTTTCCGATACTAAGCTAACCCTCCTATACATTCACGGAATAGCAGTTCCCTCACTTGCAAGGATTTAAAAGAGTGGTATGGAAATTCCAGACGCTCAGCATGTAGGAAAGAAGGGGGAACTTCGAGTTCTGACGGGAATCGAGACGTTCCGGTGATCCGTGGGTGGAACCACGACAGGTTCGCTCCAAAATGTTTGGAATGAAATGCTCGATCGGATGGCACGGTATGGCGTTCTTTTCTTGCCCGGAGTCAGTTTCGCCATGTCTCCGCTCCTTAAGGACCAGGCTCGGTTCGAGGCTCGGAGCCATGAGAACGCCCTCATTTTCAAATTTCAGAGCTCCATTACGACACCTGCCTGACCTGGGTATTGTCCATGGATGTGTGTTTGTTTTTCTCCAAGCAAGGCAATCCACATGCGTAAGCATTGAATTTTCGGAGCTCGCCGAGACCGCGTCACCGAATTTAAGACCAGAATGCCTGCCGTTTATTTTATTTCATTACATCGACAGCTCCTCGATATTCAGAACAGAGGGCGAAGTCGGCCCGCTCCGGGAGCGGCGCTCCCCAAGCTACCACGGAACTTGTTCGCCATCGAATGAATGAGCGAGCGAACGAACATCGAGCTCGCCGAGCAACCGACGAACTCGGTGGCCGAGTTGGCCACCTGGTCAATATGGGTCAGCAGCCTGCGGCAATACGACAAATCAGCTGTTAGGCTTGTAGCACACGGAGATGTTTGTACAAGGGGAATGATACTCTGAGTCGATTTTGACGTACAACGCCAGAAAATCGAGGCTCGCTCCCTCGGGTTAGAGATAACGGGAGGGAGTCCCGATCGCGCCTCGTCTGCTTGTGTAATTAGAATGAAGGCCATCAAGAAGTCCGCTCGAACATCTGCCTCACGGAAGTGCGATCGAAGATGTACTGCTGTCCGGATCCAGACAAAGAGAGAGAGGAACAGTGTGTGATTCACTTAAGGTTGTTCGAGAGAAATGTCTCAGAGTCCGACAAAGTATCGCATTCGGCTCCGATGTCTGATCCTATTGATCTCAGAATTTACATTCCGTGACGCCCCGGAGAGCTCGGATTTTCACCAGAGACGACATCGGGCTGAGATCCGCGCGGCATGAGCCAACCGGGTATCCGATTCGCGTGCGGGGCAACGGGTACATCGCATTGCGATGTCAAGGCCGCGCTGAAATACGGGGCGTGACGCGCTGACGGCCCACTTTATGGATGGGGGTATTCTTTCGGGTGGGAATACTCGTGCGAAATAGAGGCTTGAAAGTATAACACATCATTATTGTGCAGTGCCGGTGAATACGATTCCGAGTATGGTTCAAGTGCCCTCGGGAACTCGTTCCCAAGTAGCACTGTCCTCTCTATTTCTCCCGTTTCTCGTTCCCCATGTTGACTACGATCGGACTTTGTGTCATGTTCCTCGCCCGGGCTGTACGACGAGTTCTAATTGATTGGGTATCTGAGCATCATCGTGTGTCCTCAGCTGTGGGAGCGCAGAACCAGGTCGGGGCTCCTCGCCCGGAATTGTGCGAAGAGCCGACAAGCAGGCAGTGTTCCCCAGCAGAAAAGTGGAGTCGGTTCGTATCTAGGTCGCGGTACTGCCGCATCCTAGAGTCCGCTCCCGTGGCCTAGTTTGCCTTCCCCTCATGGGAAAGGACATCTTGCTCACCGGAAGGATGTTCCTCGTTCCCGAGACGATCATTCGGTAGATCATTACTTAATTCTATCCTTCGGGGCAATTCGTTCATTAGTTCGTTTGTTTAGCCAACTAGATACTCTCAGACGTTCGACGAGTTGTGTTCCATACCCTAGCACGATCGCTCAGGAGAGGTTTCTGAAACCTCGCAATCGTCCACAGGATTCTTGCTCCTGAGCCAGGCAATTTCCTTCATTGTCATATCGAGCTGAACCCCGCCATCCCATATCGTCTCTTTGTTTCAGAGAGTGCTCTCTGATCGAGCGGCTCTGACACCAGCAATCGCCAGTTTTTTTTTTCCCAGATGTGCCTGATTGAGAGTAACTTATATTTTGCCGGTTTTTCTGCCGAAGTGTTCGATGCTTCGGAGCCATCTGTTGGCGTTGTATTGTATCGCAGGCAGGCTAGCAGGTACCTCTTCTTCTTTCGGGCCTCTGAGAACCCGAACGGTACACTCGGGAGGGGCTCGCGTTGAGGCGTGGAGGAGTGTGGGATAGGAAAGGCCTAGTTTGGGTTTCGTTCTGGAGCGCGGTTCTTCGCAAGATCCCCCAGATGTAACCCCTTGCGATTTGCGATGTGGCAATGCGATTGGTGCTAGCGAGTGTGCGGAACTTCGTAGGATCGAGGTCCTCTATTTCAGAAATGGGGGTATTCGAGAGTAAAGATTTAACATCATCATCAAAATTTATCGAATCCTCATCAGGTACTTGTCTCGAGTTTTCGATTCTCACCGAGTCCGAATTCAACATTCTACGAGGAATATAACCGGCGCCTAAATCCGATGATTTGATATTCTGTGTTATGCTGCTCATGAAACCTACCGAACTTGGAAGTCTCGAGTCTCCCGAAAGAGCTAGAGATTTAAAATTCTGTACTCCTCGGGCAAGCGAGATCCCTCTAATCAAATGGTTCTCGAGAACAGGAGCCGCCCGACTCAACCTGTACTTGGTTTTGGATCCAGAGGCAGACTGGTTGAGAACTGGGTCAAGACAGAGCATGGCGGCGCGGCGCACCAGGAAGAGAGAAGCTCGAGACTTCCTCGGCGCTGTTTTTTCTCGCTTTTCTCTTTGTTTGCTGAAAAAGCTACAGAGCCACAATCCATAAGGGAGTCCAAACCCCAGGAAAAGCTCATTCCGTTTCGGAATCGCTATTCTATCCGAATCCTCAGGGAAGCACAATTATCAAACCATATACTGATCGTAAGATGGCTTCGGAATCAGACGGGCCACCAGTGTCATACTTGACGTCAAGTGATTTGATAATTTACCCTAATCGAGGTTCATTCGGGTCTTCCGTCTCCGAGTTTCCGCAAGAAATCGACCGATTTCTCCAGTCTCGGTCTTTCGCAGACCAGGCTACGCTTTCTGATGTCTCTCAACGCAAATCCATCGGCCGGACCTCGTAAAATAATGGACGTCGGCGTTTCTCGCCACAATGCTGTTTTATTGCCTTTTCACATAAATGTCTAGATGCCTCGAGTTTACCCTTACGCATGATTCCGAATATTGGCATTCATTTCACCCCAGCATATCCATACGACAGGGACTTTGAAGAGGGCCGAATTTCTTTGATTCAACGGAAGGGATCGCTATTACGAGCCATCTCTCTCGTGGAGAATCCGAATCGGCTTCCCAAGGGCCTCACTCTCTGCTTAGTTTTCTGCCAATCTTGGCGGGAGTAACTCATTAATTCATTTCGGAGGAGAAATACTCGAGCAGGAGAAATAACACTTCTTTCGTCTTTGAGATCGAAAAAAAATATTCTTTCGGCTTGGGCTGTGAAATCCTCGGAAAAATATCATTGAAGCTTGTCGGCTCAGCTAAGCCTGATCGTGAGTCCGAAAGTCTCCGAAGTCACCGATGCTTTAAGGGAATAAGCTACAGGGGGCTCGGTTTGTCGGCGGTAGCACGTCCGACCCGGTTGTGTGTTCCCTTTCCACCGAGCCCCAGCAGCCCCGATGCCTTGAAAAGTAGGCCATGCTCGCAGCCGGACTCTGTGTCAGTAGTTCAAGATCACGGGGCGAAAGGCTCCCTCGGCACAGGACCATCGTGACGTCACCGCGACGTCACCGGGGCCTCCGCCGTTTCGGCGGTGGGGAGGGAAGAGCAGTCGGTGTTGTTGGAAAATAGGTCCAGATGCTTGCCCACCGCTACTCACCAGCACTGGCGCCTGGCCGCCTGCGAGGACTCTTACTTTCTCTGCCAGCACGGACCAGTCGGCGTCCGATTTAGAGAAGACACCGTCGTTATTAGATTGATTGTCAATCCTGCTATGAGTTCCTCATCCGTCATGTGGGATGACGTAAGAATGCCGGGATCTTCCTGCGAAGAGATCCGAATCCGTCACGAGTAGAAAACGCAAGAATCGTTTTCGCTGTCACTAGCGAATTCGATTGGAAATCGGGAACGCTTATGCAAAACAAATTGATTTCGAACACAACGTCTTCGATTCGGTCAAGTGTTCGACGAGTCGCGTTGAACCGAAAGAACCAGCGGAGAGGTTGCGTCACCTCAAGATGCTTTGAAAACGAGGAACGGATCTGAATAGAGTTAACCCGAAGGACGAACAGACCCCTAGAGGAATGCCTGGACGTTTGGAAATCAGGATGAGGTCTGACGACCTGACTTGTGAGCGCGTCGATTAGGGAGATCTTATCTACCATCGAGAATTGATAGGGAAAAATCTTTGAGGACGGATCGGAAATGAATGAATGGGAGCATGAACATACTGCATAGTCGTTTGCATACCCACAGAGTAACTGCTCCCCAAGACGTATCCGTCGCGACGGAAATATCAAAAGAAATCTTTTCTTGCTGCTCGATGTCCCAAAAGGCTGCGCCCAGACCGAACGCTCTTAGATTGACAGCTTGTGTACGTACGTAGATTGATAGACGGACGGTCCCCGCAGTTCGCCAAATCTTGCAAAAATTTACACCGATTCGCCGGAGCCGAGATGATCGAAGGCGACGCTACTGCGATTCATGAAGGAGTGAGCATGTTCATACGTCTTTCGACGATTAAGGGCGTACGCAAACAACAATGATATGACGCCCGGAAAAGCGCCCATTGGAAGATAATCATCTCAATCGCAATCGTTCATCGACTCGAAAACAATCTTGAGCAGCGGTCGAGAAAAGCTTGTTGCTCGAAACATGTCAAAAGGAAACTGCAGCATCGGATCTAGTCTACGCGGCGGAAATGGATGATGGCTTTTTCAAGTCCCATGTCGATCGATTCGCGAATATTCGAGCATCATTGAGCGTTCGACAAGTTCCTTCATGGTGGAAGCAGGTTTTCGAAGGACTATTCAATCGCGGAGGGCTCTCGCGAAATTCCCCTATCAGTCTGGTAATGTCGTTGCCGTGAAGGTGGTGGCGGTCGCCGTCATCCTAGCTGCTCTTGATACACATCAACTCTTTATTTCTCGATTCCTTTTCTCGCAGCGCCGCACACCTGTGGTGTGCCTAGAAAGTGTCGAAACTCAAGAGATTTCGCGATAAGGATGCGTAATGTCCTCCGAAGGGAAATAATGAAAACTGCGATAGTCGAGCCATTCCGATATGTTTTCGACAGAAAAACCGTGAGAGATCATCATCAGAGAAACCAATCTTCATCGAGAGGGATCTTCCCCGGTGAGTCCTCTCGGCCTTCCTGGCTCCGAGGCGCATCGCCAAAAATTATTCAACCGCTTTTGGGAGCCTCGCTGCAGTGTTCTTCTGAGTTTGTTTTTTCTCGTTTTCTCGAATCCATTCGAAATCATCGTCTGCGAAGCGGGATTCCACCGATCGCAATCCCTCTCCCTCTCTTTTCGATTTCCTCTGCCCCGCGCTGTCATGTTTTCCTCGATTGCGCCATTCCATTGTTGTGCTGCGGCGCTTGTGTGAGCCGGCCCCAATGATGCTGTCTATGGTAAGCCGAGCTGACGCGCCCGGCGCCAGAGGGCGCCACTGCATTTGACCAAGCGAGTGACCCACTCACGGAGCAACGCGCGCCTCACGTGAGCTGTTCTCCCAAGGTCACTTTCGGTGATTTTTTACAATTGCATGTTGTAGCTGCGGCCGCAGTCGTCGTGGTTGTTGATGTTATGTTATTGCTGTCGCAGAATTATTCGGGCCCTGGCATAAACTGCGGGACGTTTCGGGTGCATTGGATAGAGACGGGATCGCAAGGATCAAAAGGGCTGCCAGATGGAAATCAGGGACCCGGGGCTATCGGACCCATCATTCCGGAGAGCTCCTCGGCAGAGTCTGTCGCGAATCGGCGACAGAACGACAGAAGAGCGCCGTACGTCTCGGATTCCACGCAGACTTCCTAGAGGGTACGAAGATTCGGAGCTCTGCGCTGTCTGAATGGGCGGCCCGACGGGCTTTTCGGTCAGAAGAGTATCCGGAGCTGCATAAAATCTGTGGAACAGATGACGGCTGAGCGAACCCCGTTCCCATCGATACTGCTCCGGCTGCCCGCAGTACTTCACAAACGACAGATAGACGAGCAGTCACTTAGACAGACACCGCAGCCGCGCGATGACTGTGCCGCGGCGGCGGCTGCTGGTGCTGCTGTTGCCATCGTCGTTGCCGTTGCCAGTGGGCCAAGGCCATGTTGCAACATAGCTCACGATGGAATAGCGAACCAACAGCACTGCTAGCCGTTGCCGTGAGCGAGCGGGCAACGATGTAAAGAGCTAAGTCTGCGCCGAATTCTCTGAAAAATCACGTCGCCAGCTTCTAACGGGTTGCGAGAGCAGTAGCATTGTTGTTCCGACTCACTGCGAAAGCTCAGTAGCGGAGAACTCCGCCATGTCTTCCATCTAAACGTTGTTGCTGTTGTTGTCGTCCCCGTCTTCATCGTTGTCGTCGTGGGCATCAAATGCGAATGATAAGAGAAACGCAACGCAGAAAGTCATGAATTCAGGGATTCGAAAACAATTCGTTCGTGCCTGACTCACCTGAATGACCAATCGTTGTCAAATTGAAAAGGTTTCGTAAATGAGGATAACATTTTGAGTCATAACATAACGCAAGCCGGCTCCGTGAATTGGAGCTGGCTCGGATGAAAGACATTCATGACGACTACGACAAGTCCTCCCTTCGAAGAATCTACTCGCGAATGAGACTCGAACACCCCCCGGTCCCCTGTCGGTGGGTAGGGGGTTCGAGCGACTATTGATTTGAGGAAGGGCTTCTCGCATGATTGTATACGTCGCGTCGTTTCGGCTTCGGATATCAGAAGCAGGGGAACTTTCGTAGCACAGAAATCAGAGAAATAAACTTGTGTCATTCGATCTCATTTGAGGATGAGCTCTTGCGCACGATCCAGCTTGAAGCAACGGTGACGTAAGCGGTGAAACATCATAAGCCTGAAGCTCGGAATCAAGAACAAGGACCGGATCGATGCGGCAGCTTTTTGGAATCTCGCGCGCAGAGCCGAAGAGCGGCGTCCGGACGTCTATGTGTCTCACCGACAGTGATTCCTATTTTTCGTAAGATGCTTCTCCCGCTCGTTTCGCTAAGTCACCTGGCTTCCCGGAACAGAAGAGCCCACTGACCCAGTTTCGTTCTCGGAATGAAACTCTTTTTTTTTAAAATAAAACAGTATCCAGTGGTCTCCGCCAGAGCCATGTTTCGAGCGTGAAAGAGTCCGAGGAATGAAGCCTAAAGAAGAGCTCTCACGGTGTCACGCGATCCGCTCGCAATAATTGTGTCCGAGTTCGGCAATCGGGGATGTCGTTGACCGGAGGGTATCCGATCTCTACTCTCATTAGGAGCCTACCTGAATTCCGTACTGACTTTCTGGCGATACCAATGGATTTTCATCGCCCCAGGAACTGTGAGCAAGACGGCACTCACTCCGATTGGCACTATTTGACTTTGAAAATGTGGGTACAGCGTCGAAAATACGATGGAGGCGCTTCAAAGTGATTTTTTTCGCGGGTGATGCAACCCTTGTTGCACTTCATTACTCAAATCAACTTCGCCATCTTCAGCTGAAGCCACTTGTTCCACGTTTACGAGTCGTGTCTCGTCTCCCGTAGGATTTTCCTCTGATTTTCTGTCCTTCTCATCCCGTTGGTCATGCTGCGTCCCGCTGCCGCTCTGACCGCTAGAAATTGCTCTTTATGGTCGCAAAAAGCCGCTCGTGAAGGTGAACCCGTCGCTTCCAGCATTCTTTCTAGTCCCCGAAATCCCCGTCCACAAGCATACGAGCTCCCGAGCTTAGGGTCGTAGGACCTCGCTTAACCGGTCAGACTTCCGATGGTACTCCGAGGAAGACTCTCGTGGTGGTATGGCAGCCGAGAAGGTAGCCCGCACCGGAGAGCGGAACTGGAATCCCGACGCCCGGCGTTGTTGTTGTTGCTGCTGCTTCTACTGGTAGCGTTGTTCTGTCGAGATCAACCTGTGCCCCTTTAGTAGGGGTACACTTCCCGGAGCCAGAACTACGAGCTGACTGAGCTCCACCCTCAGAACTAGGTCACGGATAGATCTTGGACTGACTGACTGAGTGAGTAGATTTCGGCAGCGCGGCTCTAGTGCCGGCGTTCATTCGGTTGGTTAAACCATAAGCAGGCAGATCCAGGCGGACCAGCCGGTGGTTGAAAAAGAGAGCGATGCTGGCGGCGGCAGGTTGTGGGGTGAAGGCCGTAGAGAGAAGGCTCGAGTTCTTCCTCCTTGAGGAACGCGACCTACAACGGCAGACTGCTGGCTGGCTGGCTGCTTGCCTGCTTACCTGACTGCCATCCAGAAGGCGGAAGAAAGAGAAATCAGGAGTATAAAAAATTACAAAAGAAAAAGGAGAGAAAAATGAATACTTCTCAACTTGTGTCAGCTGGCTCCGAATTCGAACGCTGTCCGACGAAGCAATGCGATGAATCAGACAGACGCACCGATAAACGAAAACTAAGACTAACCGACAACTGGATAGGTCGTATGCGCTGCTCGTGAGACTCACTTCCGGCATCCCCTCATTTGTTCGTGTGACCACTTGATGTTGGTCTTACGCGCGCTCTCGCATCGGCTCTCGCTCTTCGGCAGTGTCTCCTTCTTCATTTCCGCGACCGAACGCGAATTGCGAGCTCCGGGAAACTGGAACAATATGGGGATTTTATTTCGAAAATCACGCAGCGTCCAGCCTCGGAGGGAATTCTATGGGGGATTTCGTGAGTCTGGAAGAGAAACCCCATCACGAACAGCACTTTGTAGCGGACGAAGTTTCATCGCTGACTGTCGCAACGCAGTGCGTGGATAGCGATGACGACGACAGCGGCGGCGGCTTATTATTGAAGTTTCAAACTCGCATGTAAGTGAGTCAAGCATTTTCTATCCTTTTGAAATGTGGGCCGGAGCGGATTGTCGTTATAGCTCATGCAACTGTGTTTCAAGCGGCGGCGGGAGCGGCTGCGTCTCGGGATTGATGATCAATCAAGTGCTTGAACACCGTTGGTGGCGACGACGGCGGCAGCGGCAAATGTGAAACTTTCAGAACCTGTCGTATCAAATTTCTTGGAACTTTGACTAAAATTCCCGCTTCGGAGAGAATAAAAAAATAGAGTCCAAAAGTCACAAGAGGTTCTCACCATCCTCAACAACCCTTACGCGAATTTCATGCGAAAATTTTCTTCGCTCCTCTAGATCAATGACTTCGTTTGTGTTCGCTGCAGGCTCCGATTGTCTCCAAGCCAGGAGAACAAGACTTCGAGGACGTATCGAGTTTCCAAGAAGAGAGAGAAAAGATGAGAAAAAAAATTACCTGGTCCAAGCCATTTGGCCGAGAATATTCAGAACCGTTAGATGGCTTGCTAGCTAGCTCTTTCGCTCGCATAGCGGTGAAAGAGGTGAACGAGTGAGTTTCGAGAGAACGGATATTCGCGAGAGAAGAAAAACGAGATTGAGAATGGGGCCCGAATTCTGTCGCTGTTTTTGAAAAGGATTTCGTGGAGATCCTGGTCTCGGCCGGCGGAAGACTCAAACAGCTGGTGTAGAATTTTGGGAGGTAAGGGTGAACCAACCACAGGAGGCGGCACGACCGGCGGCGGTGGTTCTCGGCTCCGGAAGTGAAGAACTTTCTCTCTTAGAAGGAGGCCTCAACAAATTGCTGAGCACCCGACGACGCACCGGATCGCGCGGCAGTACAACAGAGCAGCACGGCTCTCTCGATCCGGAGACGAGCGAAAGAAATAGGTTGCGAAAACAATAACTTTGTGTCATCATTATCGCATGTGGCGTCGGAGCTCCGAATTTCCTTCTCCGACTGTCTGAGTGGCCAAGATTTATGAGCTCACCGCTCCACTCGTGGTCGCCATCGCCGCCGCTGAAACTTAGCCCCGCCTAACGGTTCAGCGTCACTCGAAATGCATACCAGGCAGCCCACCGATTCGCCGGTGAATCGGTTCGGCAGCCAGCCAACCAACCCTTTGATCGATCTGTCTCCCGACCGTCCGTCCGTCTGTCTGCCCGTTCATCGATCCGTCGGTCCGGAAATCCATCTGCCCACGAATTCGCCCTCACTAGCCTCTCGTCTTGCGAGCTCGCATGTGGATCCAAGACTCGTCTCCTGGAGTCGCATGGTAGTTGCCGTCCTGACCGACTGAGGCGGTCGGTCGGGCCTCGGAGCAGGTCAGAAACACTGTAGACCATAACTCGAAAGCGCAGTGTATTAAGTGGGCCAATCCGTTGCTCTAACCAACGGCTGCTTGTCGCGCAAAACAAGCTGGAACCAAATGCCAACCTGTACGCCATCTGTGTGACCCCAGAGCACGGCAGAGTAGCAGCAGCAGTCGGTTGGGCAGGTAGCTCGTAAGGAGTAGCTCCAAGGGACGAGTTCAGTTTTCACATTGGCCTTCCTCCTCTGCAACATGCGAAGGTGTCGTCTGACCCATTTCTGATCATCTGCTATGAGCCTGATCCAGAATGGTTAGATCCTCTCACCGGCTCACTCGCCTGCCTTGCATAAGATTCGGAGTTCTACGCTTCTTTCACGAAGAGAGAGAGAGAGACAAGATGAGGAAGCGAGACGCAGACGAAGAGAGTCGGGGATAGTGGACTCTCGGAACGACTCGCCAGACCGCCACTTGTTGATGTAGGTCAGACGACCTCTTCAGAGGGAGTGCCGAGAAATGCCATCGTGTACTCCCTCCGTTCGTGCCTCCCCCAGATAAGACGCTACAGCTGCATCTTCGGAAATATCCTCTCAATAACCCAGTGGAATAAGGCTCGGGTCGGCGAGAAGTCAGCTGTGAGAATTTTGACAGTCTCTTCTTCGCTTGGAAGAAGACGCGCTTGCGCAAGCAGCTACGGAACCGATTCAATTTGAAGCGCAGTCTTCCTCAGCCGGTGATTGACGGGTTGATCTCGTCGGCTGTGTCTTCTACGATGCTTGTCCAGCTGCGTGTGCTCGCAGGTTGGCTGGCTAGCTGTCGTGGTCAGACCTCGTCGTAGTCGATGCAACACTGGCACTCGTTGACTGGATTGCCCCACCGCGTAAAGTTGACCCGCGAGCAAGGTCATGAGGTGCCAATAAGCTCACCGCTCGACGCCGCGGTCGGCGGAACCCTTTTCTCAGTGCACAGTGCAGAACCCTTTTCTCAGTGCACAGTCCACACGTGCCTACGTTGTATCACGCCGCTGCTACTCCGCCACCGCCGCGTCGCTCATTCACTTACCGGCGTTTGCCGTGTAATTGCCCCTTGAATGGCGAGCTTGGACGCGAGAAGAATAATTGCTGACCGCGGGGGAAAAAATTCGATCCAATTTTTATGCTAGCGTTTAAAAGCCGTATCGTGAAAGTCTGTATTTCACACGATGACGCTCGCACTCTCGACATGAGACCCATGGTATCCGCATCGACGGCTCGCAGCTCCTTAATTCCATCTGATATCTTCAGTAATAATTTCCTTCGGTTTTTCTCGGGTGCCTCGACTGCGGACGGATCCGCCTCACCCTATCGTGCGCTAGTCTGAGGAAGAGATCGTCTTGCTTCGAGACTTCGATGAGACCATTCAGTCCCACGCTGGCTGAGGTCGTGGTTTGGTGCACCGATGCCTCAGACGGGTTGGGGCTCCAAAAGGGGAGGTGCTAAACTGTCTGAAGATGAAAAAACCCAAAGAAGCCAGGATCGACTTTGTACTCGTTTCGAAAAATCTTCTGCACGGGTCGGCTCAGTGGCCGAGGAGAGGGATTTGAATGTTTCATTTAATGGAACACGACCGATTACTCTCTATCAGCGGTCTCCGTCCGTGCTCCCCGTCGAGCTCGATCCTTTCCCGGTTTCGGCGTCAAGAAATCCGACCCCACACGGTTGAACCACCGAACCTTTCGCAATTTTCCTCCTTCCGAGTTCAGGAAAGCTGAAGCCAAGGGCAGGTATCGACGCCCGAGCGTCGCAATCCCGCGTTCGACCCGAGCTGGAAGTTCCGGAAGAAAATCTAGCATACTGGGGTGCCATCAGCGCTCCGAGCGAAGCGGTCATTTCGAATAGGTCACGCATTTGACTCTGAATCGTGGAGTGTCGACTCTTCCTCTATCCTGCGATCGAAACGTACGGCACACAGAACGGGATCGCTGCGCGGCCGTTTTGCTTGCCCGCGCTTGCGCCGGTCAGCATCGGAACGAACGGCATCGACTGCCGCGGCTGAAGCACCACCGGATCCGGACCAGTGTTTCAAAACTCTCCTGCAGTGTCTGTCGGTCCATGTGTCTGTGTGCGAAGCTGCCCACCATGCGAAAAAGGGTCGAGCAAGCGACCAACCAACCGAACAGTCGAGCGTCTTGTGCTGCGAAGGCTTTAACGGACGAAATTTGTTAACACACACAGCAGTCATTGCTCAACAAGGGTTTCCCCTTTGAATCACCGTGGCGACGACAGAGCGAACGATAGCGTCTTTGTATCACGAATCCTGTATTCGTGCGTTTTCCTTCACGGAATCCGCGGCGCTGTCCGGCCCCTCGACAAGTGGTGTCATCAAAACTCGAACTCTTCCTAGAGTTGGCGAAAGTCTCAAAACGTCCCACGCGGCTTTCGTATTCAAGCTTCTTCCTTATCTTGTGATAGAGTTTTTCAAGACCAAGCACAAGTTCCTCGATCTCCTCTTTCCTGCCGGCTGACGAACTTTTTCGCGAGATCGCTATTCTAATGATTCTTGAGAACATTACGCTCGCAGATCCATGTCGTTGCTCTCGTACGGATCCGTAGGTAGACAGCGAGAGAGGCTGAGCAAAACGCAATTGAGCGACGAAGATTCTAACGGAAGAAGGTATCATATAGTGGTAGTGGATTCGTTCAGAATAATAAGCGAAATTTGCATTTTCGTAATGATATCATCAGCAGCAGCGGCAGTGGTGGAGGTGGCGGCAGCACTACCGCCACTCCACCCCACGATTGAAGCCACGACTAACCTTGCGTGACCTTGAAGGCAAGAAACCACGGCAAGGGTGGAGGGTCGCCGGCCTGCTCCTTCGATCGAAAGAAACAGGGAATCCGTTATCTTCTTTTGGCATGAAGATAAATACTTTCCCATCGAACCGGGGCTCCTATGGCGGACCCGGAGGCGCAACGAGACGGCGCGGCGCCAACTGGGAGCCGACGGAGAGGAACTTCGACCTGCCGCCTGTCCGTGCGCCGACAGAAGAGTCGCGACCTTGTTCGCTTCTCGCGCACCAGATCACCTGCTGCGGATTGATTATTGTCAGACCCGTTTCCACGTCGATTTCGACAACTTTCTGGATTCCTTTGCTACTACTTCTAAAGTCGGTCGCTTTGACTCTGCCCGAATATCTGCCTCCGCATGCTCTCTTGTCATCGTCTTACCACAAGCTTTCTCTTTTCCTCTCGGCTGCTCTCGGGTATGCTGGTGCGTGCGCGCTCATTCCCTGGAGAGCGCGCCCTCGTCGGCAAAGTGGGTCTCGGTCACCGGCGAGAGATCTTGAAAAGAAAAAAGGTCGTTCCCATCTTTCGAAATGACCACGAGACATGCATGTATGGCGAGGCGAGTCTTTAGACGTCGAGGAAAGCGATATGTAAGAACGTTAGAAAACAAGGTTTTCTCCGGGGCCAACTCAGTCAGCAGAATCCTCCGGGATCGCCTCTCTAACATTCGCGAGCACTCGTTCAATTCCTGCATCTTCAGAGTCTGTTTATGAAAATTCATCTGGGTTCAAGGCTGAGCGTTCCTGCCCCTCTCGGCGTGTTCGCTCCGAGCAGTTTTCCGTTAGGTAATCTATCACATGCAGGAGCTCTATTCCGATTTACGTTCAGAACACACTTCCACTGGACGTGGGCTCCGACCTTGACCCTCACGCTTTTTGAAAGCGAAAAACTCGTCCTCTTATCGTTGTTGTCGCTCTTGTTACCATTGCTTTCGATGCGGCCGTTGTTGCTGTGGTCGGTCGGCATCGCTGCTCCGGTAACGTGCATCTCGAGGGCCGACCGACGTCATCTTTGGATGAGCGAGCGGTTTGTATAACGGCGGCGGAAGCGTATAATACTGGCAAGTTCATTGCTTCTGCTGCTGCGGCATTAAAACCACGACAATAGGAAACGATGGCCGGAACACTTGGGTGTTCGCTCGAATTGAATGTCTCACGATACTTCATCTGAACGGTGTGTGTCACAATTTGCATTTGCTTGAGCGCATCTGATCGAAGCTCTTATTTGACGACTTCACTGTTGCCCCACCGGGGCTTCGCTGGCGCGCTCATGGTTATCTGATTCATCGTCGACATGGTCCCTTCGAGACGAGAGGTGGAGCCGTACCGAAAAAAAAATAAGCATCTGCCCCGAGTGAGTCCACGTGGTCCTTGTCTCGCGGAACGACAGTCTTTTCCACGGAGGAATGCTTAATAGTGCATATTGTTTGAACAACAAGTTGGTGACATCGTTTCTTGGATCTGATCTCGAGCAATGTCATTTGCAAAACGGGCCGAGGCCACTATGAATGCGCCGTAGCTCCTCAAAGTTCGCTCCCGCCGCCGCTGCTCCTTAACGAGACGTTAGGTGAATCACCCTTCCACCGTGGTAGAGGTGGTTGTGGTCGACGTCGTCTTTGGTGAGTATATCCTCAAGGGCGACCTTGTCCTGCTGTCGCTGGTTTGTCACCGGTGTCCTCGAGCTTACTCTATCTGCTCTCATAGGGGGCTTCATCGCAATGGGTCACTAGGTCAGGGTCTAACCTATTTAGAGAAACTGCCTGTTCGTCCGTCAGTCCTCGCGTCTGACTGACTGACTGACTGAGTGTAACTGTATAGGATACGGAAGCAGTTGTTTTCGATGGCCCCGTCCGTATCTCATTGCTACGCTCCATCGACACTGAAGTACAGACCACAGCTTAAGTACCAGCGGGAAGAGTTCGGAACCTGACGTACGATTCCGAGAAATTCATCCCCTCATGACGGGGACTTCGATGTGAGCGACTGCAACCGGACTCAAAGTTTAAAGGCTATGGCCGTTGTTTCGACAAGTCGACCAAGAACACGATCCCTGGTTTTTCTCGACGAATTGGTCCTCGACATTGATACGGTGACCCTCAGACAGATTCCCCGCGAATGAGGTTCAACGGACAGAATTAGTTTTTTTTACGGATGCAGTTCATCAGCTCTCGTCTCTCTGACTGAGAGCCCCAGTCAGAAATTCGTAGGGAAGGCTCGACTTGGCTTTTGAGGAAATTTCTAGAAACGATTCCTCGATCGCAATCTGAGAGGGTGGCGCATTCGTCGCCGAGAGTAACGGTTGAGAAAGAGTAAAAAGCGGAAAAGGCGGGTCCTCATTGGACAGTACGTGCGCGAGCCTGTCGAGAACGGATTCCAGCATTGATTGAAATTGGAAGCTTTCGTTCGGCGACGCGACCTGTCGATCCATTCACCTTTCATCGCCAGCGCCCCCTCGAACGAGTGAAGTCCTATTGATGCTGCTGTACCATCGGGCTGCGGAACGTACTTCCGAAATGAGAGATGTCGCACATACTACGTCTGTCTTCCGCGGCTGATCGATGAAGTCGTAGAGGGCTTCCTCAAGATGCGCCTCTGATGCAAGTCCGCTCCCGGTGTCGGGGAAACCCCATGGTGGGAGTTGCCTCCGCTCCGTACGCCCCCGACGAATCTGATCGTTCACGATTTGGAAAATGATTAAATTCATCATCCAACGTGGAGAGAAAACAAATTTTTCAGCCAACCGAAACAGGGAGTTCCTGCAGCCGACGGATCCGTGCGTGGACGTCTCTGTGAATTGTATGATATGACTTGAGATCGAAGCCTCGAGCTCAGCTCGACGGCGTAGCGGAGCAACAGAGGTACAAACTGAAGTCTGCGAAGAAGCTCCAACGATTAACGACCGGCGATTGAGCGAGATCATGGGAAGAAAATGACGTGTTTGGATTCGATAAAGATAATCGCGAACGGGGTAATTCCTGCGCGCACGGCAAAACCAAAAGGGTGGCTTTTCCGTGCCGAAACCCCGAGGCCTCGGCGCCGGATTTCAGCGCTGACCTTGCTGTTGCGGTGGCAGACCCGTAAAGCGGAACAACTGCTTTTTAGAAGCAACCGCTGCAAACAAAATGACGTCAACAACAATGCTGTGCTCGCGTTCGTTTCGACCATTGTTGCGACGTTGAGCCAGCCGCTGTTAGAATCGAGCTTCACCTCAGAAAGCATGAAGTGCTCCGCTGATTACTCGACTCAAAGCGAGCGTTCACTACAGAGATATTTTCTTTTGCCCCTGGTATGCCATTAGCATCTTTTTTTATGTCACTCCCCAAAACCGATCCGAAGTACCCAGCGGGAGGGCTCACACGTAACAACTGTCACACAGTTTCTGCCGCTGCGGTGTTCGCGCATATGACGGGCACATGATATCGTCGTGCGTAGAAATTGCTTGCGATCAATCGGCCCACTGAAACCGATGCGCGGCGTGTTCCAGCGCACACCCACTCACTCACTCACAGGGAATGTTCGTGGTCCAAAAACCATTTTGCCCCGCTGCCAGCTGGAAATATTCTGTGAGGAGCCGACCGGGATGTGTTACTATTATCAGAATTTTCTAATTTTCTTCCGCTCTCCGCCGCGCAAAGCCATCGGCACGACCCTCTTCATCGCAGAGTCCACGCAAAGTCCGCGATAATCGAAGCGACCTCTCCGGAAGAGACACATACGTACATATATCGAATGCTGATGGTCCAGCCCCCACCCCACCCCTATTTTCTTTGGATAAGGAAAGAAGACTCGACTCCAAGCTTGACCGAATGAAAAATTCCACTTCGTCGTGGATATATTCCAGCCGTCCAATAGTCAATGATGACATCAGCGACAGTAGCCGGACGGCGACCACGAAAGACTACGGACAATGCTGATTGCTCATTCGGATGTTGTTCTTTCGTTTGTTTCCACCATCAGTCCTTAACGAGCACTCAGTGTGCGACTTTGCATTTGTCAAGTACTCCTTTGCTTGCCCATTTGCTCGCCCGTCCGTCAGTCAGTCTGCAAGCCTCCCTCCCTCCCCCCGCCGTTCGTCAATCCATCCGGTTGTTAGTGGTGGTGGGATGGCCTTGCTCCGGTGCTCTGATGTGCATTTGGATTCTTGCTCGGTGGCTTGTTGCTTTCTTAGCCAGGGACCGGGATAGGCCGACTGGGTGGCTGACTGGAAGGCTGGCATTTGACGACGGACACAGCATTACGCAAGGCGCTCGGTACCTCATGGATGGCGTGGAACCTCGATTCGCAATTTCGAGTTCGAACGGAACACACCGCCGTGGGGGTCGATTTCCCCCCGGCCTGACTTTGCTCTACCCTCGCGGACCTTTCTGAAGTCTTTGAGCGCCTATGTTCAGGCAAGCGGTTCCGCTCGTCATTTTTTTGCTACCAGAACCCCATCAGAACTCCACGGAATGCGGGTGGAACTCTGTGGAGCATTTTCGGTTTTCCGTTTGAGCAGAGCTTGGCCAGAGAGCTCGACATGAATCAGCTGAGTGCGTCCAGAAAAGCTCGATCGGTTTTTATCTACTGGTCGTCTTAGTTAGGTCCTTATTCTGCGATGGTGATGCTGGTGCCACAGTCACAGCCGCTCGCAGTCGGTGCTGTTGTCAGTCGCTGGCACCAGCCGTGAGCCAGGCTGCGCAGCTCGAATTGTGTCAAGGTTGGCGAGGCTTGTCTCGGCCCAACCGCACGGAACCAGCGTTGCCGATGCAAGTACCGCAAGAAGCAGTAAGAATACATTATTGGAAGCGAACAATCACACAGACACGCGCGCACGCTTACTACTTAGCCATCATGTGTTTGATTGAAACAACAAAGCACTCATCAGAGCCTTTATCAATACTGAACACTGATGCTGGACGCCGCCGTCACGCTTCGTGCTGGGGTCGAATGAAGAGCAACCTTCGCTCGAAATTCCTCAGGATGTCTCCTGAGCCAACGGTCAGAAACCGGGCCAAGTAAGCGCTGCTGAGCTTGTAATCCGGTGTTGGAAGCGGCGTTCCGGCTGCGAAACTCGTCCTGGAGCTCGAGAGCTCCAGCTTCTGGGAATAGGATAGCCATCCCGTTTGTCGTCAAATGACCTCGACGGAAGTGATGAATGACGGAATTCGAAGTCGATGATTTGAGCAACGGTGCCGTTGGGTAAGCTCTCATCCAAAATCAGGAAGAAATAGAACGAGCTAGCTAGCGATCCCATCGACGCTCGACGGAAAAAACGTGAGAGTGAAAAATTCAATTCATTGGGAAATCTCGACACGGCGTGACAAAATGGCTCGGATGGAAGGCAGGATCCCCATTCAAATATTCGTAGAAGACACGGTGAAAACCGTCGCGTCGGGTCATAGCCGTGCCATCAGTGGAGAGGGTCGTGTACCTAATCGGAAACCTCAGCGGACTCTGGGAATTATCGACGATAATTCCGCTCAGTCTATGGACGGCTCCATGTACGGCACCCGTTGGTGAACCTGTCATCCGTTGAAGAGCCAATACGAGTGGCCAGAGGCAAAGCAGGAGTAGTGGGAATCACTCCTTGAACGACAGAATTATTCTGCACGACGGATGTGCTGTTGCCGTTGTCCACGAATCGATGCGTGACGTTTCTAATCATCTGGAGTTGAGAAGAAACTCACTAACAATGATCCAAGACGAAAATTATCGGCCAAGGTCACAGAGATGCGACAATACGGGCGGGCTGTTGTCGGGTGAGACACAAGAACCGACGGACGGCCGAACGGATGGCCGTAGGGCTGGCTAACTGACTGGCCGTAGGGCTGGCTGGCTAGTTGACTGGCCGGTGGGGCACTTTCGGACGGGCAACAAAATTCGGTAGTCGCATCCGAGGAGCCGGTGACAACGTTTCAGAAGCGACTCTTATCTCGAGGCTCTGGCACTGATGAACAAGCTGTGGGTCAGTTCATCAGGACCGTTAGTTTGACAGTTGAAGTTTTTCATTCCTTTGTGCGATGATGATTCGTGCAGACAACTGAGCACGATCCTTTCAAGCAAGGTCACCCTATGTCAATGTTGCTCCGGCAGCAGCAGCAGCAGCGGCCAAAGAAGCCTTCTTCTCCTGGTTTCTCATCCTCTCATTTGGTTTCTAAGACCAGCGACGGATCTTAAAGTATAATCCGGCAAGTCCGCGAGTGAGACAACAGACTTGTCATTGTAATACAGATGAAGTCGAAACACAGACGCACCGACCCTTAGGCTAACTACGATCCAGACAGGGATCGAAAGCTGTCCGAGTGCCGTCGTCGCCAACTGGAAGCTCGTCCGAGCGTTTGATCTCGACGAGAGGCTGAGAGTCTTTCATTAGACGCGGTGGGGACGGAAATCATCGAGAAACGAAACGAACGACAAGTGATGTATAGCGCAGAGAGTGCGGGTGCCCGAAATAAGTTTCGTCCAAAGTAGAGCCGAACAGACCGAAAAACGATTCCTCTGGCGTCGTCTAACCGCGAGTATATCTGACGTGAACGGAAATTGAATTCCAGAGTCCATACCCATATGGTCGTAAATGCTTTCGGGCAAACAGAGCGAAGGGAACCCGGAGCGAGCTCGCCGCCGACAGCGATCTACCTCGACTTTCTCTGTCTGGCGCATCCTCAACTAGCACAGGCTACCTTGACCCAGGCCGGCAGGCGGCTCGGCGGGCCGGCCCGCCGGCCGGTCGGTCGCTAGTAACTCAGACTCGCAAGCGAGCGCCAACGAGTAGTAGGTACTCTTAACGTGCAAGGCTAGCACCGTTATACCGGCGCGGCGGTGGCATCATCATCGCTGCGATCGCTCTGACCGACTGCCACCGCCGCCTGTGGTGGTCTCGGCCACGCTCTACCCAGCTTGCCCTCCACAAGGTCGGACCGGGCCGCTCTACGCTCTGCGTCGACCAAGGCTGGCTGGTCAGCCTGGCGCGCGCTTGTGGCCACCGAAAGCAGACTGGCGGGAACAGAGACGCTCCGCAGAGCATTGAGTAGGCATTCGAGCAGGCCGTCGGCGTTAGCGCCCGCCTACGGAGCCGCCGCCGGCCGGTAGCTTGACCGACTGAGTAAAGATCTCGCAGTACTGCGGTAAGCCTAGCCTGCTTTATCCTCCTTCCCGACGTACACTGTCTAGGTCAAGGACACTCAGTCACTTGATCATTGGTTGCCAGTTCCGATTGGCGACCGCTTTAGCTCAATTTGAGCACCGGCATACCGCCTGGCGGCTCGAGAGCGCGGACAAGGGCCGCGAGCGCTTTCCGCGCTTACAAATCCCGAGCCCGAGCGACATAGAGCCAGAATGACTTGTCAAACTGTGAGGGTTCGGTTCGAATCTCTGAACAAGAATTCCCCGGGCTTGAAGTCCGTGGAATCCCACGGCCCTTTCCAGAAGTTGAAATCGTTGCTTTTTTAGGCACGTTGCCCCCCGTGATGACCCGAATCTGGATCGTCTGGGCGCTCGATCGCCTGTTCACATCAGAACGGCAACCAGAGGTGGTTCGTTAGTTCTCTGGTTAGTCAAGCAGTCAGTCAGTCAGTCAGGCTGTGGAAATTCCCTTTCCCTCTATGGTTGTTCGGGCCCTCCATATCCTCTCCGACCTTGGCCCACATCCCTATGGGCTCTGGTGCTGTGACGGCGGCGGCGGCGGCGGCAACAGCGAGTGCTTACATCACGCTGCTTGCTCGGTGTCGGCCGCTAGCTCGCTAGGGAGCAAGAGAGACAGCAACAACAACGGCTGCCACAGCAGCAAGCAATGGTGCTGGTTCTCTCTCTCATTTGATTCCCTTCCCCGTCTCTCGCGCAATAGCCGGCGCGCGGCGGAGAAATCGCATGCTTTTGCAGAAGTGCCTCGATATTCAAAGAGACTGTCACGCCGTCCATCCGTCCGTTCGTTTTTTGGTTCGTTTACCGTGCTCGTTCGTCTGGCGTACTTCAGTCAGCTCGCCCGCCGCTTGCCCGCCCGTCTGTCCGTCCGTCCGATCGTCCGAAAGGATTGTCAGTGAGGGAGACTTATCAGACGGAGATCGTGAATCCGGTAGCCGGGGCGCAGTCTCTAGTGAACTTTCATCTGACACCGGATCTTGGTTCACGAAATCGATTCACATTCCGAGTTCGAACGTGTACGAGTGAAAAGTGTCTGAACGGATACGAGTCGCACACAGGTGTCATCACAGCAGTTTGAGAGTGAGACGACCACTCGACATCCTCGAGGAGTACACTAGAGAACTGACGTGAAGTCAAAGGCTGCGACGCAGAGCGCGGCCCGCCGCCATCGACCAGAGGCGAACAAATCGACGAATATAGACGAACGCTCTCGGTCGCTATCAATGTGAAGCGTCGGTCTGTCAATTGACAGCTGATCTATGAGTGGAGTGGTGATGAGAGACCATAATGTTTAATGTGCCGGTGCCTGTTGTGGACTATCCCTATGGCTGACAGCAACTTGAACCCGATCACCTTCACTCCACACCAATATCACCATCTCAGACCGAAAACGCGACCGAATACGGCGGATATATCTTGTACCTGATTTTGACCGCCACCATAATCAACGCGACCGCCACCAAGTCTGCCGTGAAGAACTTGGTGTGAAAAAGAATATTTTCCAAGTAGCAGTTTAATTCGACCAAACGACCGACCGACTGACTGACCAACCGGCCGGCCGGCCGACCGACCTATCTACTCACCGACAAAGCGACCGACCGACAAAATAAGCTACCGACCGACCGTCGGGCGACCAATCGACTTTCTGTGATTGTCACACAAAACAAAGTGTTGTGTTCATGAATAGTTGTAGTGTACAGTTTAGGAGAAAAAGAAAACAGACAGCCCCCGTTGATGGACAAGACGATTGTGTGAGAAGACGGAGAACTGCGCTCTCCGATACTTTTTTCTCGTGACTACCTCATTGGATTACGTGAACCGTCCCATCGGCTAGGATAATCCTAGCTGTCTAGTGCTCATTGTCCGTGCTTCCATTTTCACTGCCAGGGTTTACTGTGCAGTTGTTGCCTTCGTCCCCTGCTCTGTCAACGCCGTCGTGGCTGTCGTCTCCGTCCTCGAGAGCTCTCGCGTGTGATTTGCCTCCCCCTGCTCCAACGTCGTCGTCATCGTCAGAGCCGAGAGTTCATTCTCTCGAAAATCGCACTCATGGCCTCATTCATGGACAATTTCTACTTTCCCACAGGGACGGGTCAGTACGTACCGAACGACACGTACCAACCTCCGGTCAACGTCATGGCCGTGAACGGGGTTTCGGTGTCTGCGCCTCCGGGTGTGGTGCACAACCCCTCGCTCGAGTTGGCTGTTATCTCACCTGGAAACTCGGCCCTGGTCAGCTCAGCCGATTCGAAAGACGGCATCGAAGAGCTGTGTCCCGTGTGCGGCGACAAAGTTTCCGGGTACCACTATGGCTTGCTAACGTGTGAGTCGTGCAAAGGATTCTTCAAGAGGACGGTTCAGAACAAGAAAGTCTACCAGTGCGTGGCTGAACGGTCGTGTCACATCGATAAGTCGCAGAGGAAAAGATGTCCCTTCTGCCGCTTCCAGAAGTGCCTCAACGTCGGGATGAAACTCGAAGGTGAGTGTCGACTCCTCAGTATCTGCAACTTGCCCTCCCTCTCTCTCTCTCTGTGTATTCACGCTCCTTTTGATCAACGCCATTCCGATGGCGCGACTCCCTCAGACGCTTTGATCGCACGTACTTTTCCCTTTTCCCGTCTGTACTCATCTTCATCGCGTGTAGGATCAGTGAAGTATTATAGGTATATCATTTCGTTATAGAAGGTTTATCCGTGCAAGCCGAATTCTTCCGGGAAGTCCAGATTCCGCGCCGCCATCCAAATCTTATACAATATATCGAATGAGGAACACGGGAGCTCCGAGCAGGATCACCGTAGCTCTCAGAAATTCTTCCTCACGTGGAATGTACGTGAACTTGAGACAGAGTTTGCAAATTCTCTCGTTCGACGCCATGTTACTCCAACTCGACGGCGACTTGTATCTCGCCCGGCTAGCCAACCGACTGACTGTCTAGCTAGCTGGTTTATTGTTCAGAGGAGCCGAAATGTTTGAATTGAAGTCTTGAGGCGCTCTGGAAGCACGCCAGACGAATGGACTGGTGGTCTTCCACCACTCGCTCCTCCGACGAGCGGCTCAGCTTGTGGCCGTCCGACTGAACGTTTGCCGACATCGCGTCGTGGCTGCCGCCGCTGGAGAAACAGCCCGGACCAGAAGCAGCTGGCCAATCCTTGCCGCCTTGCGCTAGAGCTAGCTGGACTTCGAGTTCACTATGGGACACTTCAGTCCGAAAAGACGCGCGCCCCTCAAGCGTCTGATACGATTTCAGAAGGCAAACGTTTCCGTCCAGCCAGCCGTCGGAATGTTTTCGCAATGCTGTCGTGACGATTGCGCCAGAATGATTGAGCCAGCTCGCCAGCAAGCTACATGAGGCTTAGACCCCTGGCTTGACCCAATGCGATTTTCCGGCTGACAAACGAGTGCTCGGAGACGAGCGAGCGAATGTTAACGTAATAATGACAGTGTTGGAGTCGTTTGTCTGCTTTGAAACGCCAGAGAACAATACCAGCGCGCTCCAAACGTCTCAGGAACCCATCTCGAGGTTTCGCTGGAGGCTCTCGCTCATCAGTTGGCTTCACTGGAGAGCGGTAGAACAAGAGCCAGTCGTCCACGTGAAATTTAACTGCAATCTCTTCCAGACTATTCGTATGACCAAAACGAAGTGAAGAGGGATGCCGCGATGTGTACCAGGGAAGGAGCGGAAAGCACAAAGACTTTCCACGCAGCTAGAGCCAATCGAATCAAAAACAGATTCAACTACCGCCCTTTTTATTGGGATATCCGATTCGAGCGCGTTGAGCGTGTGGACACTCGCACAGCTTGCTGGCAAAGCACAACAGCCACATCGGTCGCGATTAACTGCATCTGACTAAAATCGTCCATCGCGAAAGCACTGATCCCTATTTTGATTGAGGAGATCCTCTTCTCTGAACGTTAGACTTGCTCGTCTGTTGTCGCTATCACTATGACATCCGCCACCTCGCACCCGACTCGAGTGACAAGGTTTTAGGCTCTAATGCGAGGGTAACTTGGATCTCGGGATCCCGTTGAAAGAGATGGCGGAGCGGAATGGTATTTCCCTGGCCACAGAGGGCTCATGGATGACGGGAAGAGCTTTCGACGCGAGAGCTGCCGGGTATCGGTCCCAATCAATGAAATCAAAATAGCAATCCTTTCGTAGTCCATCCGCTTGACACGATGGCGACGCAGTTGCAGCAGGCAAAGTCATCATCAACGACAAGTCGCCGCCTCACCGTCGGCGCTCTAGCGTGGCGAGTTACGACATACAACTCGGCACACAATGAAATGACAACATACCTGCGGATTCACGCACTGACATGACAGCTTAGCTCGGTAATTTCGGCACTTTCAGAAGTTCGCACGGGGCATACCGCGACATTCTCCGGATGGGTCGTAAAGGCGGGAAAAATCAGCGGGGAAGAAGAGTAGGGGGTCTATTGACGAAACTCAGTACGCTAGATTTCATTGCTGATACATCGTGATCATTTCCTCGATGCTCGGTGCGTTTCATCCGACTGCCGTAGTGAAAGGCAGTTTATTCTCCGAGCTTCCCATGTACGCCTAGGTAGTTGGCGTTACAAACGACCGCTCAGTTGCCCCGACCCCGCATTCGAGTTGCCGTCGTAGCCGCGGAGAAAGTGTACGGCATGGATTGGTTTCCTGCGGGGGAATTTCCCTCAGAAGTGGTGATCGGAAGGCCTATCGGACCTCGACCCGGCAAATTTTCGTCCGCTATCATTTGCTTTCGGCTCGCATCGCTATACTATCGTAGTTCGTCGATATCGCTCCGACGGCGAGGGCTCCTCCCGTTTAACACTCACGCCGTTGACGACTGCCCCTGAATAGCGTCTCTGGGCCGAATTTTCGGTTACTTGGCTCCTGTTTAGACCTGAGATTAGTGCTCAAGGGATACGGAGCTCGATATGTATAAGATCCGAGATAGAGGACAGACTCATTCCCGCGAAGAGAGAATTCGGGACGCTTCTCCCCTTCCTGGTGGCCAGGGCCGAATCCTCAAGAGCTGGAACGCTTCTCCATCGAGCCTCGATAGCCTTTTGACCTCCTCCACCTTCTCGGCGGTTCAATACCGAGGCCACGACGTCCACCATTCACGGTGAGAGACAATACGTCGTACCAGCGCCAAAACGCTGGAATGACGATGCCTTCTAGTCATCGTAAAATCTAAATTCTCCTCTCGGGTTTGATCGCGTGCTGAGGTTATCTCCCCACAGCCCGAGCTGTGCTTGGAGAATTTGCAAAATCGGAAGATCTCCGTAGTGGAACCTCGATCTGGAACATCAAGGAAATGTCTAGCTCGTCTTGGCGGATAGAGAGGCTGAGTAGATTTCGCTAGATACACTCGGACGGAATGGACTATCTTGTTTCGAAGAGTCTCGTCTCCACGGACGCTGTCTGGATATATGAACGTCGTCATACATCGTCGCCGCCGACGCCACGGTCGTCGCCTCCATCTCTTTCTCACAACAACGCGTCTTTATGATCTAAGTTCCCAATGGAAGGAAGAAAAACTTTCGAATAGTCGAATTCGATTGTAAATCAAACATCGAAGCAAGTCGGAGAGTCCGCGGAACAGCGGTGGCGGGGGCGACGACGGAGATAGCGTTCTTTAGAACAGATGTGATTCTGCCTAAACGTAGACTGGCTGGCTCGGCGGCAAGCGTTCAGCGTGTCTCATTTTCTTCTCTGAGAGAGGTCTCGGTGTCAAGTTTAACTCGTTTCCTCTCCTCGCTCTGCACGGCCTCATCTTGGTCAAGCAGACTGCCGTTCGGCCCGCCAGCTCGCTCGAACGACAGACGAGACATTTATCCTCAGCTTACCTAGCTTTCAAATAGGCAAGCGGGAAGACAGACCGAGTGGGCATACGGGCAGGAGATCAAGCAGTCGAGTATCGTCGACGGGGTCTTCTTCCTTGCCAGTGTCTCGCGGACTCAAAGGAATCCCTCTCTGTCTCGGAGGAGGAACATCACGCTTATAAAGGCTCGCACGACGGTCGCTCCTGCTGGAAACACATTCACGCAGCTAGGCATCCGTCTGCTGTGGAGTGCGTGCATCGAACCCTCATCAAAGCAGGCAGCTCACGTGAAACTCGAGAGGAATCATGGCTCTGAAGGAAGCTCGTCTCGAGATTCTAGATGAATTCTTGCGTCTTGCATAAATCTTTTTACCGAACCCTGTGTTGTGGCTCGGGGGGAAGATGAACCGACGACCGAGACCCCAGAGGAAGAGATAACTTCCGAAATTTCTACGGCTTCCGATGTGCACGTCCCTTGATTCGCGTGCCAGCTTGGAGCTCACCGGCTAGGACGCTTAGACAAACACCATCGTGCAAGTATAGTGAGTGAGAAGTACGGGAGATGAAGTATGATTATCGACCCGCGGACCCTGCAGGACCCTTCACGAAGCCGGGGCTTGATCAATGAGCTGCGAAGCGCCTCAAGAGGAAATGGAACATCTTTCGTCTCGTGATTTCAGATTCGGAGACAGCTCCTTGCGCTTCTCCCTCGGTACGAGGAGGAGAGGAGATCAGCTCGTGCCTTAGTTCGTTTCGATTACGGTATCGCTTCCGAATCGTGAAAAGGGAAATATTCTTGAGGAATTCTTTCGCTGATTCATCCCACTGGCTGTGGCAGCGGCACCAGCGAGCGGTGCTAGTGGCATCGTCATCGTCGTTGGCGATGTGGTGTTGCTTGGCCGTCAATTGCGCAACTGCAGAAGTGGGTCAGGGCTCCGGCGCTAGCACCACCACCAGCCGCCGTTGCCGACACAGCACCGCCATTACAACCATTACCATTCGCCCCGGCTGCTACGTAAGGACCATTCGCTGCTGAGGAGCTATACCTAGACCGACGAAGGGACGAACGAGCGGACGCTGAGACGACTGACAAAATTCAACGACGACGCTAACCTCTTCAACAAGTCTAATTCTCAACCGAAGAACAACAATTCTGGATCCGAAGCGTTCTTACTATTGACGTTCGGCGTTTCCGAAGAGCCTTTGCAACGGATTCACACGGCGGCCAGCCGAAGGCGAAATTTCGGTACTTGCGCAATTTAGAACCAGTTGTTGCCACGAGTGGTGTTACCGCAAGCTTCGGCTAATGTACATTTCATGAACGTTTACCGTGATACATGCGGTGACGTGGACGCCACGAAAGTTCATACAGCGCTTGAAAAATCAATTAGTGCGGATTTGTTTCAGATTTGACCTGAGAGAGTTATCAGCAGTTCCAAACGTCCGCTCCGTCAATTCACTCAGTCTCGACGATCATCTCGTACACATATCTTCCTGAAGCGTACAGCTTTCCGGGGAAAATTGCTTTACTCGCGTTGAAGTGAATAGCGATCGGAATCGCGTTCAATGAAGTTTCGTGAATCAATCGAATGGAAGCCCCATCAAAATTTCCGTCTGCGCATCTGTCGTGCCCGTTCAGCCGATCGGGATGGAGCGTGCGTCCAACGATCCGTCCGCTCCGGCCGTCAGTCAGTCAGTCATAAGCCAGCAGTGACGCGATGTCCCGATGAAGCGCTTTGAAAATTTGCTTTCGCAACGGCAGTGCTCTGGAATTTTTTTCCGAAACTCGAGCTGCGGCTGAAGCCTTTTCTTTCACCATTTAGCTAATCATCTTCCCACTGCGGAGGAGGAAACGGAACAAGGAGGAAATCTGCTCGATGATGTCAGCAGTGTCTGATATTCGGATTCCACTGAACAACTGCACAGTGTTCGATTGGGCCTCAGGAGGTGCGAGTCTCGTCGACTTCTTCTCATTATTCCGTTTCGAGAGAGCGAGTCAAATCAAGGGACGTAAAACGATCATTTCTAGCGTTGGGGACCGGAGCTCTGGACGAGGAGGATTCCAAATGGTCATCTGGATCGATGGGATCTCGGAGGTAGAACTCCCGTGACAAAATAAAGCAGTTGCAGCTCGAATCCGAACATTCGGTTTCGGCAGTCGAAAACTCGATCCCTCGACGGAAGTTGTCGGAATCCATAGCGGTTCTGATTTATGGATTGAGATTTGAGGATTGTTGTTGGAGTGGTAGAGGCAAAGAGTCGATTGAAGCTTGCCAGGCTGCTAGCCAGGGCGTTCGTAGGCAGCAGCCGCAGCTACGACGACAAGGACAACAGTAGTTGAGTCGCCTTATTGCAATGCCGGTCTGTGCGCGCTGTCGGGAGGCTAACCTACATCGAAAGTAGGTTAAGCTACGGCACTCACTGGGCTCACTCCGGATGTCCACGGTTACGACACATGTATGAGTTATGCTATGAAAACGTTCGGTTACCGTTTTGCTCAGGCACGACTCCTGGCAGAGGCAAGACGCCGCGCCTAGCGCATTCATGCGCCCATCCGTCCCTGTCGTACAGCCACCCAGTCTCCATTCAACCTGACTATGAGCCATCGAGCCTCGTCGGACTTATCTCCCTCAGTTACGAAGTCATCGTGGCTCCGACAACGTCTTATCTCCGGAGGGTCTGCCAAAATAATATGTGCGTCTATAGCTGGTCGTACAATGTGCCGGGTGAGGTCGATTAGAGCGAGAAGGGATGATTCCGGAGGTTTTCGAATACGAATTCGGAAAGAGAGCTTGCAAAACCTGGGAAAGAGGCGTCGGCTCTGCCGCTCCGCTCGGGGTATGGGCAAAGAAAAAATGCCCCGTCTGGTGACGATCGAGCGACGATTCCAGTCACGACTATTCCATGGGAGCTTTTTTTGCGCCGCCGAGTCATCGCGTGACGTCAGCCGCGGCCACCGAGGTTTGAAGTCCGAAGTCTCGCCGAAGAGAGAATCGGGGCAAACGCAAGCAATGCTTTATGTTAGCACCGCTACACGTACTCTGTAGGGTGCTTTGGGAGCGAGCGGGCTGTCAGTCGGCTCACTCGCCCATTCGCTGGCGAACCAAGCAGCAACTTGGCCCGTCCACTCACGCCAATGAACCACTCTTGTTGTTGTCCGTGCACCTTCGCAATCGGTGTGTGCGAGCCCTTCCTCGCTTCCCCTCCGGTGACGTCGACGAGTCGGCGCTTTCCATACCCGAGAACGAAGCTACCCAGACCTGTATGGACCACGATTTGGAAAAGAAGGCTTGGCGAATAAAATCAGGCGCACAAACACTATCCATTCGACGCAGATGGCAGGAATACACTCGGTCGTCCCCGAACACAGCAAGCGGCTCTCCCTCGAGCTCTGTCATGCGGATATTCCAACGTTCGGACCATGAACGCTGGGGGTGTTCGGCGAAAACGCTGTCAGGCTATCTTGGAATTTCCGCTCACTCAGAGGTAGAACTCTCCGGATTGATTTTCGCCGGAAGAGAATCGACCCATCGACGGTGAGCGACGAGGAGATGAAGCTCAATCCGAGCTCTGGATCGGCGACCGCAATCGCAAATCCGAATATCGATTTTCCTGTTGTCGATGATTCCGATACCAACCGCCCGCGTTGTTGTCGTCGTCGCCGTTGTCGCTCCATCCGAAGGGAACGGGGAGGAGATGTTTGTTTGGCGGCGAAGTCGACGACGTCGCTGGTTCCTGTGGCAGAATCGTAAGCCTCTTCTGTTTCTGGTTTGGTATCGTTACGTTAGCTGTTCGAGTAGTGGATGGTCCAAGCAGCCGGCTGGCTCGGCCGGTCGCCCGTCCCTTTGCCAGTCGCCCGGCCGGGCAAAGGATCGTCTAAGCAAGGAGAAACCGAACCGGCGAGCGTCCCGGCTCGTATGCGTGATGGCGGTGGTAAAGATGCTGTTGTGGCAGGCCAGTCGCTCGTGTTGGTGTCGAGTCTACGGTTGTCGAGCGCTTTCGTTGTCTGCTCAAGCGCTCACGGGCCGCTTCGGCGGTTGGGCATGCGTACTGGAGAAGTGAACTAGGAGCGATGCCATCAAGCGGGAGGCGGAGAACCAGCAGCTAGTCTACCGAGCGAGCTACGAGGTGGCTTGCCAGTGTTCTGACTGACTGACTGACTGACTGACATCTCGCTACATCGAACGTCACACATGCAATCGAGGGTCAACTACCTCACTCGGGTGGGCTCTCGAAAATGCGCCGTCGTCCATCCTCTCGACAATGGCGACTCGATCAAGATCATCGTTGCCCCGGCATATATGATGAATCATTCAGTCACTTACTTAATAAATATCGAATGCAATATTTCAAAACGGGAGCGATTCCGGTGATGCAACAGCGACCCAACGAAAGCTCTTACAAACCTGGGACAGCAAAAGCTCCCAGGTTCGAATCGAATCGCCATCGCGTGTGACGCTCCATATTTCCCTGATTCCTCGTTCGGCTTCCACATTCATGAAGCGTCCCGGTTTCACTGATTTCGAGTCGAGACTCGCCGCGACTAACGCACGAGGTTTTTCGCGCAGGACCGTCTCAATGACCAGCGGACTCCTGTTTTGGTTCCTTACTGATAGACACCTCAGCTTGGTAACTCGACTAGATGATTGACAGACTTATCATCGACCGTATGGCTACAGTTGAACTAAATCGACCAACGGACAGCAGCAGCATGGAGGGTACAGGCGTAACCCACTTACCAGCCCGCTGCAGTAAGATTATTCTTGTCGGACGTAGTACGTGTGATTGTCAAAGTAGTTGCAGTCCGCCCGTCGGTCGGGCCGCCCAGTCGCCGGTCTGCCTGTCTGCCCGCCCGCCCGAGCAAACCTTTGGAGCAACACTGTTTCGTACAGTTTCTTGACTTGCCGCGTGACCATGTTGGCGATTTGAACGGGCGACGTTATCTCCGTATCGATGCATGTATGTAAATATGAAGCGTGGCAGTAGCAGCGGCAATCGTGGCCGGCGGAGGCATCGGAGGCTAGGGCAATATTTGTGCTATTTTTCGGCCAGGCCTTGGCCGCTAGGCGGCCTAGAGAACTGGAGAGCTCTGCTGACCCACTTTCTGGCTCGGGCCCAGTGAGTGCGACGTTTGTCTGACCTGTTTCGGGAATGGGGTTTAGAATTGAGCAGCCTACCGTTAGGCTCTCGGACCCTCAGTCGGCAACGCTGTTGGACTGGTTCCGGGCCGCGTGGGCAAACCCAAGAATCGAATTCGACGAATTGAAACTTTAAGCGGAATTCGGGTCACTTGACACACTCGAACGCAAATCGAATCGAGACACCGATTCCGGGGGTTCATGCGCCTTGCGTGTGTTTCTTTCGTGTCGACGATGCTTCCGGAACGCCAAGGTAGAGCTATACGGCTCTCTCGCAGCTCTCTCTCTGTGAAGCAAAGTTCGAGTTCCGAGCTCCGTCTGGCAGTCGCCGCAAGGGGCGAGACGTCATTCGCCCCACCTTCGAGGTCCATTCCGTGTTGTCGGGCCGCTCAGTGGCCACTTGCTTGCCGGTCGGTCAAATCTTTATCCGGTCGTTGCGCAACTTGGACCCCGAGGATCTGGGCGGGCGGGTGGCAACAGAGTTCCAGCGGGAGCGACAGAGATCCAGGTTAGAGCCGTGAATTGAAGCGGGGTGCCATGCGAGCTTGAGGAGAGAACTCTAGGAGCGATTCTATCTCCTTTGTCTAATTGACGCTCGGGCTCGATCCTACTTTGGCTCGAGGCTATTTCCGTGTTTAATCCTCATAGTTGAGTTGTCGTCGGGCGAGAAGAAGACCCAGGTCGAAGCTTTTGGCGGGAAAAGAGACGGCGTGTGAGCGAGCGGATGGACGCAGCTTCGCCGACAACAGCAAACCAGATGACCTTGTCGCTGTTCTAATCACTCACTTACAAGGAGCTTACGGCCCACTCTGAGTAGATTCGAAGGTTCAAAGTTAATTGTGGCACAAATTAACCCTAGGTAATATCACACATAACGGAACTTCTCTCCCTCCTCCTCTTCCTGTTCTCAGCAGCTTTCTTCTTTGTTAATTGGCTTGCGATGACGGAGCAGAACGCTGGACGATGATCTGAGTGTTGATTTCTTATTTTTCAGCGGTCCGAGCGGATCGAATGCGCGGTGGTCGAAACAAATTCGGGCCAATGTACAAGAGGGACCGTGCGAAGAAGCTTCAGATGCTCCGGCAGAAGCAACTCGCATTGCAGTGCGGAGACTCCATGTCCCAAAGTACACTGGTCGCCATCACCGCCAATCCGTACTCCATTCCAACCGCTTCGGTAAGTGTTCTTGATTCAGGATTTATTGTTTGTTGAAAGCGATAAAGGGATCCTGCTGATGATTCGCCCTCGGTGGCAATTTCCGGGAAAAGTCTCCCGCACGATGGAGGAAATTCACCGTTCGAATCGAACCCGCTCTGCGGCTCCTCGTCGGAGCGACCCATGTGCTCCATCAGTCTCAAAAGTCCCGCTGCTGCCGTCAGAACGGAGTACTTTGGCGAGTTTCGCCTTTCCCGTAGCAAGAACTCTGTTTGCCTGTTATGTTGCTGCCGGTTGCTATTCGAGCCGATCGTAGTAAGGCATGTCATCGCGCGGCGCCAGTATACGGCGCGTTTTTGGCAACGGCTCAACTCCTACCGGTTTGTGGCTTGCCTCAGACATTGCGAGTGGAAGCGGTCCTTCGACCAGAATTGTTCGCGGGTCGCCTAAGGCACCATCCGCTCTTCAGTGGATGCGAGAAGATAGTTCGGACTGGATGTCGAGCCGGACCCACGGACGGAGGGATGGACGCACGAACGGATGGACTGGCAGGCAGTGAGGCAAAAACAGCCGCGCGTGCAAACAGCTGAACAGCCAGAAGTTTCTATCGAGACAATGTGCACCGCTTTCCCGCAGTTCGACGTCGATCTCGTTTTCTGGACGGAGTAACAACTTCCGAAAGTTTCTGACTCCTCTTAGTTATTCTGGAAAACTTGTTCGCCGGCCAACCCTCAGACGGGAATCTCCGGAGAAAGCCGCAATGCGCAAGAGAACGAGGAGCCGACCGAAAAACTCGAGATTTTTATGTACCTGATTCCGTGCTGATAACCAAAAAGAGAATTCCTCTCTTGGTTTCTCCTTTCTGAATCAGTTTTCCTGTCTTGCAGGTTTCATCGCCAGGCATGTATGACACCAACGGGGGAGTGAAACAAGAGATTCAGATCCCCCAGTTGAGTTCTTCAACGTCCTCTCCTGATTCGTCTCCATCACCTCTCCAAACGACCCTCTCGAGTCTCAGTATTACAACGGTAAGTAGACCGAAGCGTAAGTCACTTTCGTCACTTCACCTCGCTTCTCGCGAACTTCTGATCTTCTCGCAGGCGGGGCGTGCCCTGCGAGGAGAGGGAGAGACAACTCGGGATTCCGAGAAGAAAATCTATGATCGGAGGGAAATTCCGTTAGCTCAAGCCTCATGTGTCCGCTGTCTATTCCGCAGGTGACTCCTTTGAACCCACAAGGCCATTTCGAAACACCAAAAGCATCAGCTCCGAACGGCGGCAACAACAACAACAACAGTACCAACAACAACAACAATAACACCAACAACAATAATAATAACAACAACAACAACCAAGTTAATTGGGCGCCTCAACAGGCGACAGCCGCCAGCGGAAAGCAGAACATCGTCCCATTCCAGAACTTCGAGGGTGGTCTCTCGTCGTCGCAGTCTCCATTGCCGCTGGTTATCACCTCGCAGTCGCAACAATCTCCACAATCGAAGGTGCCTTCCCTCGTGCGGGAGCTACTGAGGAACATGACCGACGAGAAGGAATGGCAGTCGCTGCTGTTCCAGCTGTTGCAGTCACAAACGTACAACCAATGCGAAGTGGATCTCTTCGAGCTCATGTGCAAAGTCATCGACCAAGCACTCTTCGCGCAGGTGGACTGGGCGCGGTCTACGATATACTTCAAGGAACTCAAGGTGAGTCTTCTTTTGTTGACAGTCGCGAGCGGTGCCCGAGCTCAACCTTACAGAACTCAGATACTCACCAGCGTTTTCATTCCGAGCGTCAGTCATCTGCTCGACTTCTCGCCCCCGTTCGTACTTCTGTGATAACACCGAACCGAAAAGAAAGACTGTTACGCAAGCGAACGGCTCTAATGTATGAGACCGCTCTCATATTTTCCACTGATGGTCTTATGTATTTTAAATGATGTCTTCCACTGCGAGTCCGGAGAAAACAAGGAGGGGAGTTGCATTGTCGTCGGGAAAACATTGTATCCATTCAAAGCCGTAGCAAACGACGATAGCAGAGGCGATGCTGAATGAACAGACGGAGGAAGCCGACGTATGACGCGACCAAGCTTCGCTGGTGTTGCGTAGCCGGCGGCCCTTGCGCGGATTTGTGTCCTTGGTTCGCTTTCGATCTTCCATTATTCGCCTCACCGCCCGCCAGGTGGCGTGGAATTGCTTTCCGAAACGAGCGGGCAACCGCCGCCGCCGCACGGGTTGCCTTGACACAATTGCAGCGCCGACTGGCGGTCGGATGGAAAGACAGCTCCAAGCTGACTGCTTCACCGACTGACTGACGTCTAGCTTGGACGTCAAGCGAGCTACCACTCCGACCGACTGCTCGTTCGTCTGTCCGTCTGTTTGCCCGTGCGTCGGTACGTCAGTCCGCCCGTCAGTCGGTTGGCTCAACTGAGCTGACTGTTACTGCATTGGCCAAGCGGCGTCGACCCCATTACAACAATGAAGTCCGCTTGCCGCTGAAGGCTACGGGCAAGAAGGATCTATTGGGAAACAACAAACGTCAATCGGGCGAAGGGGATTTCAAGCTGACGGACCGAGTAGCCGCCGCCGCTGCTGCCACCGCAACTACAGCAACGACGACGGTGGCGCACACGACCGCGTAGACTAACAGTGGATCGTGCGAGATAATGATGATGGTTGCGCGCATGTGGAAGGTAGGCGGGTCAAGGATCAAGGTTAAGAAGACCAGCGAGCTTAGCAAAAAAGAATTCGGTCTGACCACAGCTACCAAAACTATTGCCGCAGCGATGGCCGGCTCCTTTGGCAGCCATTGGTAGAAGACGAACGAATGAATTCGAACAGCAGCGCGAAACCCGACGACAATCCTTTGTCTTGGATGAACGATTCGTAATTGCTCTCGTGGCCTTTCTCCCTGGCCTGCAGTCAGTCCGACAGTCATCTAGTCAGTCAGTCGGTCGCTTGGTGGCCCTCTTGCCGGCTGGCTGGCTGAGTGTCTTCCTCCCGCTACTTCCGTTGATTTCCGACTTCTATTGCTCGACGGCTCCACCAGGTCTATTCGCCTTCGTAGGGAGGAGCGATGAGAGTGCACTCGGAAGACTCGAGCGGCGAGCATGCAGAGACATGTGTAGAATCGGAATGAAGAGAGGCGGAAGGCTGGAACGGGTAGTGAACGGTAGAACATGGCAGGGGCAGAACAGACACGGGGGCCCCCTGAGATTTATTCCTACTCAAACTGGAATAGACCGACCGGTTGGAAGAGCAAGAAGAAAAAGCTTCTCGCTCCGAGTATTCATGGAAACACGACCTGGAATCGCTTTTCCAAACGTTTCCGTTCTGCCGAAATGCTCTCACCGTTCCCTTCGCCGCACTTATCATTGACTTTTCAGCTGCTCGCTCAGACCTCCACTCTCGTTCTCCAGCTTGATGACTCGACGGGCGGCCCGGACTCCTGCCGCTTATTATTCTAGCTGAGAGGAATCAGAGTCACTCCATCCAGAAACAGAGAATCCCGATTCGGTATTCATGGATCCCTCAACGAGAAAGAAGGGCGGAAATTTTCCTTGTTCGAGGATCGAACCCCACTGGCCACTGGCCAGCGAACAGACAAATCCCGGAGAAGAAAGATTCGGAACGAAATCTGAAGAAATCAAACGCGCTCGTTGTCGGGTACCTGACCGACGGTTCCTGAGGACCGTGGAATCGCGTAAACCTTGGACGATCCACTGAAGTCCACCAGTAGCACGCAGCTTGAGCTTTACGAACTCGATGCGTCCGTCATTTCCGCCACGGTGCAGGATACATAGTACGATTGACGGAAAGGTCAGGGCGGCATTCCAGGGAGAGCGCTCCGGCGGACTCGTTCTCATTCCTAGAAACAGGTCAATCATATGCGGAGTCCCGAATCAACATGAAGCATCAAGTTCCCTGCATTTTTTTTTGGGCATAGCGAGGGGACGGAGTGCTCTCTCGCCGTACGCGAGAGGATCCTTCAGAGGTCGCGACTCATACGCGTAATCATCACATTGATCTTCGGCTAGAGCTATCCGTCTCCCGACTCGGAAAGTCTGCGCAAACTCCGCAACTTGGCAGTCTAGTTTGCTCAGGTGTGGAGGTGAACGCTCTTGGAAAGACAGCCTTGAGAACGCGTCGTGATTTGCCCGCTCTGGGAGCCGTCACTGATATTTCCTCTTCGAGAGAAAAAACAGAGCTCCCCGAAATTTCCTCCGAGGTTTATCTCGAGGCTAGAGCAATTGATGTGAGCTCCCATCTTGAACAAAACGTCGCTCCGGCTAAGATTCCGACTCTGGACTCTGAAGAACGAGGAACGGGAAGTGGGGCGAATGATTCATATCCACAAGACCACCGCGTGTCGGGTAACAGTTCGCCGTTTGTAGCTTCCGAGCTGAGGCCTTGAAATCAACCCCAGCGTATCCCACAATCAGCCATTTGGTGGCTGACTGTAGTGCCCGCTCCGTCTATCCGCAGCAACGGCAATCATTTACGAAACATCGAACCGAAGATAAATCCGTCCCTCTCAAGTCTTTTTCATTAAATCATGGTTGCACATTGTTACCGTTACTCGAGCCCAGTGTCGGGTGATAGTTTTTTCCGAGATTAGACCGTTTCGTGCATGTTCATCGACGAGGGCTTCTGAGAGAACAAGGAAACCCCAAGCCAACCTCATGAGGAGCAGTCGCTCGAATTATCTCCGGGGTTCGTCATTACGAATGGGCTTACGTAATATCGCCGCTTACGAAACTCGAATGAGAGGATGATGCTCTTCCGAGGGTCCTGCCTCGTGTGGCGTCCAGAGCATCGGAAGCGCAGGACAGCCGGCGCCAGGCTCGAGATCGGGGCAATCTATACAATCGGTCATAGCGGTAAAAAGACACATTACATAGTTGCTATCCCAGGCTACTTGATTGATTGCAGCATGTGTATAACCAGCGAACATTTCAGGTTGACGATCAAATGAAGTTGCTGCAGCAATCGTGGTCAGACATGTTGATACTGGATCACATACATCAGCGGATGCACCATAATCTCCCGGACGAAGCGGGGCTTCCGAATGGACAAAAGTTCGATCTTGTGTCGCTCTGCCTACTGGGAATGCCGACTATGGCCGATCAGTTGCATGCAGTCACCCAAAAGCTTTCCGATCTCCGTTTCGACCAAGTTGATTACGCCTGTCTCAAATTCCTCATGCTGCTCAATCCTGGTGAGACCTTGTTCCTCTGTAAGGGAGTCGCATATACGAGTACCCCAAAAGGGAAGCGATTCCTGCTGTTTCTAATTGCTTTCTACTGCAGATCCATCGTCACCCGAAGTGCGTATGCTGTCGAATCCTCGACTAGTTACCGACGCCCAAGAGCAAACAAAACAGGTTCTCCTCGAATACTGCACCAGCAATTATCCCAACATCGCCGTAAGTTTCCCGCCGTATCCGCTCGTTCCCATGATCCGTAGCCATTCTCGATGGAGCTAGAAGAAGAACATCATCGACATTCACACCTCACAGATCAAGCATGCGAAGCAGCTCACGCGAACTCCTCTCGAATTTCAGGACAAGTTCAGCCAGCTGATGGCGATCCTGCCGGAGATCAAGGCAATGTCGTCGCGCGGAGAAGAGTTCCTCTACTTCAAACACGTGAACGGTAACGCGCCCACGCAAACATTGCTCATGGAAATGCTGCACACCAGACGGAGACCGTGAGCCAACACCCAAAGAAAGCTAGAAGAAAGAGAGAAGGAGAGAGTGAGAAAAGCCGAGGAAGACGACAAAATACCGCAACAGCACGCGAACGTAAAGGCCTTCATCCCTCCCTGTACATAATCGCCACTCACCAGTGAACCATCGACTGCAACGCTGCGTTCTCACTTCAAAGGAGGAGTTGTCTGTCACGCCGTGGAAAGCTGTGAACGAGACTTGGAATGGACGGCTTTGAGAACACTGCCATGTAGAGAAGTTTCGGAGGCCGCGAGGAACTGCAAAGCGAGATTGGCGTGCGGGCCGCGACCATTGAACAACACAAACACACACTTTTGGAGGAAGATTCGGTCGCGTGTCCGTTCGTGAGGGTCGGAACCGGTGCTACGCCGTGCCCCGAGACCAGTGTTCGTTGTGATACCGAAGAATAGGAACCGAGACGAGGCGAGCGTCGTGAGCATTGGACGAGAAGAAGAAGTTCTCCGGGAGGATTTCCCGGGGGGACGGAGGGAAACGGAGGAATCAGCGCGTCGTGTTCGAAAGACATCGTTCGATCAAGTGGACGGTGATTACCACGATGATGTTCGATCGAGCGATCGGTTTCGTCGTCGTTGTTCTTGAGTCCCATCCCCCGATGAAGGTGCTGTTGCGCAATCGCGCGCTTAAGCAGAGAGCTAACTCAGCGTAATATATATACTTACACGGATATTCTGGAAAACGAGGACACATGAAGACTAGAAACAGGAAAGAGCAGAGCCAGTGTTCTCTCCTGATGCTCGAGTCGAACGGATCCCTCCTCCAATCGCCCGCGAACCGAGTGAACCTGTCATCTTGAGGAGGGATTACGGAGAAGATCGCGAGTCGGGGGTGGACGCTGAGAGGAGGCGGTCAGCGCGATTGCTCGGATTCAGAGAGCTCTATTTTTATTTTTGGTATGAAGTCCCTGTTGAAGACATCTCTAACACAACAACCACCTCCATCCCTCCCTGTGAGGGCTAAGCGAGTGAGCAAGCAAGCTTGTCGCGCGATCGCCTCACTTTAGCGCTCCGAGACTCAGAACGCCTTAGCTGTCAGAAGTGAACGCCCGGCGGACGAAACTGAGGACAGCTTATAGAACGTAATGTAACGTTTCGAATATCATCTATGATCATTATTATTCAAATTACTGCGATTATTCCTATCGATCGACCGATATCATCTCGACAATTATGAATTTTTACATTCAGATATGTACGTAGCGTAAAAAGCGAGCGAGCAAGCAACCCAACACAGCAACTTCATACGATTAGTTCATCAAAAACAACGGGACGGCTGATAAGATCACGCTAAAGCGACCAGATTCATGACCGATCCTCCCAATTATTGATCGCTTCGCTTCGCTAGCGACGTCGCAACATTTTTGGACATTTGAAAGCGTAGGAGAGCCGAATGAATTTTATCTTGACAATATTACTATTACTACGACAACAACAACAATAACTATAACAACCATTATTTTTATTTACTTTTGTCATCGAGCGACACATTAAGACAACTTAGGCACGGAGGAGAACGAAATGCGCTTCGGAAGAAGAAGGCAAACATATTATAGTTATATACATATATAAATATATATATTATCATACATACTACATATATTATATAATTATTATGGCTAGAAAGACTATTTTATTCTGTACACAAGACTCTCTGCAGCCGTTGTCTAGACTGTCGGGCAATTTGTTTTCTTTTTTTTCTCCCTCGATCGACTTCGCATCGTCCTCGTCTCCGAATTCGGTTATCATTCATAGGTTGATTGATTGATTGCTCGATAGTTTCATCGATTCATCGATTTGATGTCCGATCCGCGCGGATCCATTAGTCCGAGTCCTCTCCGTTTTAGACTCAGCCCATCGTTGAAAATAGTCTCTTCTTCAGAGACGATCTGACTTCGTTCAATGATGAACACGGTCGATTTTGATAACGAGAACGACGATGAAGACAATGATGCTGATTCTGGTGTTTACGAGGACGGTCATGATGATCGAAATACATGACGTACGACTCGCCCGATTGTTTCATTATCTAATAATTATTCCTAATTATTTGTTACTTTTTCCCTCTCATCACCGCATGAACTTTATGCGACGATTAGCTTGACGAAAATCGTAGAGGAGGCTATTGGAATCATTATTATTTTGTTGATCGTGAGATAAGGACCCAAACGTAAAACCACACCAAAAGCAGTGGCAAAAACAGAAATTTCCCAAATTGAAATCGCCTACACGCGCGTCAACCGTTACATTTGTACAGAATTTGTATTCAGTTCTCCCCCCCCAACTTTCACGGAAGGTGGTTCTAAGATCGGAACGCCGCAAATGCAGCGATATAACCTCTCGACTCAGACTACCGGAATTCAGCACGAAAAACTATTTCCGGTCTCCCTGATTTCTGTGGTCAAATCTCTCGATAATCGAGGGTCTCAAACCTCGGATGATCATCGCGGAATTCCGGAAGTCCTAAGGACGGGCAGAATCGCTTGCTTTGTATAGAATACACAGCAACCTCTCCATTTACTTCATCAACACAGCAGCAACTGATAGGTAAAAACTTCGGTCCACAGATGAAGAGAAAGTTCTCCTGGTAGTTAGAGCGGACTACAACCTATGAGACCGGCTCAAGCGCCGTCATTAATCGAACCCACTTGAATAATCACTGACTCCCGACTGCCGAGCGACGATTACATGCGACTGTTCTCGATGATTGTTGATCAGCGTTAGATCGCTGAAAGTCCCTCCAAAACCAAATATGTTACATTTGAACACATTCTATCTCCTGTGGAAATTCCGCGAACCCGTTGAATTTTCTCGCGCAACGCTCGCGTTCATCCTGTCGAAACCGTGTGAGGTGAAAATCTCTCAAGTGATGTCGTTGTAATCGTAGAGAGACATGCCGAAACTTGTGCTCCTCTCGCTACCAATTTGCTTTGCTCCAAGCTCTCCGGACAAAAAGAAGAATGTGGCTCTAGGGCTCGAAGAGTCCCCCAAAAGTATTTCATTCGCCTGCGATTGATGGGCTCGAAAACCCTCCTCACTCCTCACTCACGAAGTGAGATGAGCTCAACGGACTTCACGGAGTACTTTGACCTGCAGCCGGGATTTTTCTGGGGATGCCGACCTCCTCCTACAATTCAGCGATTCGCGTCCCGGACCGGAGTTTCCCCATCCGGGAACGTAACAGACGTTGATGCAGATATGATACCTCTAATTGCTATGCTACCAGGATGATTCGGACCTGTTCATCCGTTTCTGATCCGAAGTGGGCCCGGTCTTTTTTTTTCCAATTTTATCCCAAGAGAGATAGCTTCAGATGAGCGAATGTATTGATCGGGATCGTGGTCGAACGTTCTTCAGTCAGAGCCTGTGATCCGATTTAGCTTAGGCGTCGGGTCGTTGTTGACAGCATAGAAAACGGCCTCGACAAACAACTTTCAAAAAATACATAACGTCTCGACCTCTTGTCCAGGCATTTCTAGTTTTGATTTCGATGCTACGAACGAGTTGTTATGATACTTCGACCATGGTCTTCAGAACACGATGAATGTGATAAACCAAACAACATTTTCACCAACGGAGCTGTCAACGAGTCGTTGGCGGATGGAACGATGATGGTGATGAAGACGACGATTACCATAACGACAATAACGTGTTAAGCAGGGAGACGGAGACGTGACACTTGGTACCGAAGTCCACGAATGAGGAAAAACAAATCCGGTCTCTTCTTAGAGATTTTGTATTTCCGTCGTGTAGATCGATTCCGGTAGATCGAACCGCACGTTCAATCCCAGCAGCATGTGTTGTGTTCATTTGAGTCGTTCGCAGGAGAACGATTATTATTACCGACACATCTGCCATTCTCCAAGTTGCTTTGAGAACACGTACTAAGTGTGATGAAAGGCACGTTGACCACGATGACATCAATGGTGGAAATTTTCGAATGAACGAACCATCAATCACTTCGTAACCGCTTGTTTGAATACAAAACTGAGATGAAAAATGATGACGACTTCGACACCAGGTTGCTTTCTTCATAATGTAAATATGACAAAATAAACGACATTGTTGAACTTCAAGAAAAATTGTTCGCTCATTTCTGATCGGTGAGACATGACTCTTATCCTTTGTAATCTCGGACTTGACTAGAATCTCAGTCAGGCACAGGAAGGGGAGACTTCCGACCCGTGTTCTCCCGAAACAGCTGCGACATTCCTCTTATTGAGGGCGAATCCTCTCTCTCTCTCTGAGACCGATCTCGGAGAAATACATGGAAACGTGGGGCTCGATGGACACGAGAAGCTCTCGACGAGTATGCTTCTCCGCTTGTCTTTTGTTGGTTCGAGATCGGGATCTGTGGCTACAGACCAAATAAATATCCACCCATACGATTTCTGGAACTTCTTCGTTTATTCTGTCTCCTGGGAAGTCTAAAAAGGCCAATTTTTATGTACACGTTTCACGGTCAATACTGGAACCAGTTCTCAAGATTATTACATCGCAGCGGGCCTAGGACCAGGGTGACCAGGATTAACCGCCGAAACCGTAGAGGGTGCGACCTTGTCTCTTCAGGGCATACACCACGTCCATGGCTGTCACGGTCTTCCTTTTGGCGTGCTCGGTGTATGTGACCGCGTCACGGATCACGTTCTCGAGGAATACTTTCAGCACTCCGCGGGTTTCTTCGTAAATCAGACCCGAGATACGCTTGACACCTCCACGGCGAGCGAGACGTCGGATGGCGGGTTTCGTGATACCTGGAAACGGGAACCCTCGATCGATCAGAGTGAGCTTCGTTACGTAGATATCGGCGCGCTGAGATCGCGGAATCGAAGATCAAATTTCGTCGATATGAATCGGTTCTCTCCTGAAATCATGCCGTCGGACTGCGGAAGTTCCCGAGGCATTGTATTTTCTCGCCTTACGAACTCGTCATATAGCCTTAACATGCAGCTCAGCGGACAACGGGCAGTCCACTCCAAGGCTCGGGTAGTGGAAATCCGTAATATCCAGCTCCCTTGGCACTCGAGAACGCATCGGTTTCTTTCGACTTATGGGTCCACGCATTGTTCGCGGAAAGTCGTCGGTTCGACAATTTTGGTGCGTCAATGAATTACTGAATCAGGGTTCGCCGACTCCAGTGCACAAAACCACACAAACCTTGAATGTTATCACGCAGAACTTTCCTGTGACGCTTGGCGCCTCCCTTTCCAAGACCTTTTCCTCCTTTTCCGCGTCCAGACATGTTTTGATTCTATTTCAGTCGGATTGCTTCTCTCAAAGCGAGACGATCACGGTGCTTGGTTCTACTGCATATTCAGGACAATATGGCTGACGACGACGGAAGGTCCAGCTGGAGGGAGAGGGTCGGCGAAGGTATCAAAAGCAGCGCCAACGTCAAGACTTTTCCCCGAAAGATCGATCTCGATTGCCTATTCCGGTTCCAGATCTCATTATTGCCCTCAGCTATACCGTGGCATCGCTATGACTCCGAGTTATCATCCGCCACCTTGATGCCTTCGTCGGCAATCATCGCGAATTCCGATTCCGATGCGGGGGCCCGTAGAGCGAGCAGGGCGGTCTTTTTCAAATGCCGCCGGCCATGGCGGGCTTTTCGAAAGCCAAATCGAACAACATAACAGTGCGCGCTCGCTCGCTTGCCACTCGTGGAGAGGGTTGCTGTAGCGCCAGAGCGTCTCTCCGCAGACCACTATCGGAGGTGTCTCTCGAGAAAGCTCTCCATTCCTGGACGCCGGACTCGAAATGTTTTCTTCTTTGAACTCGGTAATTGCTGACCTAGAATAGATAGATTATTCACTTGACGGATCCAATACGGCAGCAGGGCGTGGTGGTCGGTCCAGACCGTATCCGCGCGCTCTATGGCTGTTCGCCTTATTGGGGAGTGTCTGTTCTCGGCTGCTCACTGGCAGGTCAGGCACCGTCGTGCTCGTCGTCTCTTAATTGGGCGATGGTGCTGGGCCATGAACCCTCCTCCGCAGCACGTCACGGCAGACGTTCTCAAAGTGGACCACACGACAAGGAGTTCGGCGCACGGCGACGAATCCAGATCCACTCATTTATTGTGAGCACACACTGTGAGCGGAGAGAACACACAGCGCGGCTGTTCGCGCACTCCTTGTCTATTCGGTTCGTCACGCGGCGCGGGATCCATCTGTGAAAAATGTTCGCTGCGTTCAGCCTAAAGGTTTGCCATCATTATCGAATGACACTTGTTGAAGTGATCATTCAGCTAATTAATCAGTGTCGACAAGATCTCGCTCCGTATTCATTGCGCTGATTCTAGAGCGTGTCGTCTAGCCAAAACTGCGAGGAATGTCCTCGATCCCCCTGCGACCGCTTGGTCTAGACTCTACCGGGAGTTTCCGGAGAGGTGCTTTCATTTGTTTTCTTCCCAGCCGTGCCGGCCTGAGCGGAAACACCCGTCGCGGCTTACGGAAATTTTCACTCAGTCTAACATCTCGAAACGATTCGAGAGGAGCAGAGACTGCTCCTGGAAGATCTCGAGTGCTTTATCTACTCAGGTGTTTGATTACTTTAGGAAACTTCCAACCGACTGTTTGTCGAGACGGTCCAGCTTTCTCGTGTCAGCAATTCGGTCAGTTGCGGAACTTCATGATAAATGATCCCCTTGAACCGTTCGGAAGAGATTCCCGATGCAAAGCTCCGGGAGTATCAATCGAGAAGCTTGGATTGTTCTTCCTGGTCGAAAAAAGGGCTGTTCCCCGCGAGGTCTCTTCCCTGCTTGCAGTGACTTCTCGCGTGACGGACCTCAGCACATCGTTCGGGAAAGTCGATGTCTCGCTCCGAAATTAGTACCGTCTCGTAGTGATCTAGGCGGCGTACGCCTCCTATTCCTCCCTCATATCCCGTAACCACTGAGATTATGTACGGCAGAGCTGCTCTATGCCGGGAGATCTTCGGATCGATACTCTATGCGCGACTGGGATTCGAGCCTTTCGCGACTGATTTTCGAGGGTTTCATCTCGCTCCTGAGACGAGATGAAACCCTACGCATCGAATCCATGCCTCATTCCGCATAATCGGTTTTAAGACCTGTTTGATGAGGGTGGCAAATTATATATGGACCTTGACGAGCAAGCCTTGGGAAGCGGCTTGATCGTATCTGCCTCTTGATTCTGAATTTTAGATCCGATGATGATCCGGAGAGAAATCGATACCTATCCTTGAAGAGCAGAATCAGATCCGGATCCCGAACTCAAACACGGGTGCGCTCCGGGCACCGCTCCTGTAGCGAGCGATCGGAATAACCGAGGGAGCTCAAGCTCGATAGGACCGGGAGTTTCTCCAGGAGCCTGTCCCGCTCCTATGCGAAACGCCGACTCGAGTCGGGACTTCGAGAACCGGATGTTTGCGGAACGCAGTCACCGGGAAAATGACTCTACTCACTTGAGCTCGAGATCGTACATACAACCACGGATTCTGGCAGTATGAAGAGACTCGAAATAGCTTGAATCCGCTGGGTTGATTCCTTTTCGAGCGATACACAGCAGTTTTTTCCGACTTCGTCAAAATGATTCAAATTTTTGTTCCAGCCGACGACACCGTCGACCGGCAGTTTCTCTCAACACCTGCACTCGGGCTATTTCATGCAAACCCTCAGGTGCTGGCAGCAGAGCAACACAGAATTGCATCCCGAGAACCTGATGTGGCCTCTGTTTGTCACCGACTCCCCCGATGGCATAGAAACCGTGCCGAGCATGCCAGGCGTCTACCGTTACGGCGTTAACAAGTGAGTGTAATTTTCTTGAGTTTTTCAGAAGCCTCAGACGTAAGCAATCTTCGAGAGGATCGTAGGACTTCGTCTCGAAGAAAGACGAAGAAATGGAAGGCTCTGCTGAGTGAGCTCTAATAAGCTTCAGATAAAGTCGGCTCAAATCTATGTCTCTCGGGTATTCAAAGCGGATATGTGGCGTTTGGTTCCGAGAACGAAAAACTACCCCTGGAGAGAACATCCGAGGCACCCGAGGAGTATCTATGGCTATACCCTTCGGTCCCACAAGTGTGTTCCCTTGGAAATTCGAGCTCCGCGAACGGAAATTCGGCGGGAAGCAGCAATGAGATTGGGAGCAGACGGAGGCTCAGAAATAGTAATCTCGAAAAGGTTCTCCTACGCGCTAGTCGCAGCAGCTCCCGACTCGGCGAATCGATTCCTGTGCGAAGATGGAAGCTTATACGCTCTGAAGTATCTTCAAGGCTCCAACGCCTGTCATTTCTCTCTTATCCCTGGTCGACTAGGGTATCGACGAGACGTCGCGCTCGCTTACGAGAAACTTGGTCTCGGGAATACTGTGTTCGCTCTCCGTCGCTGTCACAAAAACAAGGCGATGTTCCTCGGAGGAAGATTGAGTAAGGCAAGTGAAGTGAGTTCTTCGCTTCTTCGGAGCCCTCTGCTCTTGGCCGTTGTGTTGTTCTCCCCTGTTGCTAACTTATTGTTGCTCTCAATCTCCCTCAATTGCTTGTCCTGCAACGAAAGATTTAGCTGGATACTCGACTAGAAGGATGTTTCCGAAAGTAACTAATGAAACAGGCGCCGGGAAGAGACTTCCCGGAGGGCTCAACACGTTCGGCTGCCATAGGTCCCCAGCTTCACAAAAGTTACGATCGTGAGGGGAAACCCTTAGATGTGCGAACTCGAGATTTGGTTCCATATTTTCGGGGAGAGCGGATGGACTCATCTGAGCTATAGTAAATTGCGAAACAGTCGACTTCTCCTAAGAGATCTAGACAAGAAAGCGCATTCTCTGCGAAGCGCGCTCGAATGGGCTGGATGATAGTCTGGATGATACCAAACCGTTCACGTAACTCAGAGTGTTCCTAGGGCGAGGAGGCGGGGTGGAAGAGGTCCGCTCCTGAGGCCACCGTGAGTAGGTTCGCAGCGGAAGTGGTTCACGAGGTTGAAAGTCGGTTGTCGCAATGTTCTACCGCTGTTATCTCTGAGAGAACGAAGAGACGACCTTGACGCTTTCCGTGGGCGAGGCTCCCCACTGCGATGTCATGGGGAACCACCGGCTGAGCAAAGAGAAAGAGCCCTGGTGGTCGCTGTCGCCGTCAGCCGACCACGAAAACTGTCTCTGCAAATTAATGGCGACTGGACACAGCGCTGAAGTATCGTGCGGCCTCCACTTCCAGCGAGTCAAGGCTTTCCCGTCGAGTCGTTATGCGTGGGCGTCCATTGTGTATTCCTGGCTTTTGTGATTTCCTTCAGCGTATCCGGGAGAGGGCTGAGGTACGCTCGGCAGAATCCGACCGACTAACCAACCGACTCACCGACGACCAAGAGTCCAGGAAGGGGACGAAGGTAGCCAGCTATGTCGGGGAAATAAGTAGGGGTGTTAGGGGCTCGTGTTCGTTGAATGAACGGACGCCACTCCACCTTCGAATTCGACCATCGATCGATCGTTCGTTCCGCGAGGCCGCAAAAGTTCGCCTCTCTGCGATTCTAAAAATCGACAGGGTCACTCACGAGTTGCCGGCGAAGTCACCTATATATATTTGCCAGGTCGAATCCTCTCCGATCTCAGGCTGGATGACTCCTTCGCGGGGCTGGGAAATCACTCGAGCATCTGGAAACTACCCAATCTCCTCCAGCGCCGTGGAGCGCTCTAAGAGATCCTATAGGACGCCGCGCCGTCGGGACTGCTGATGCACATACAATATCGTCAACCACTTGACATCACATAACTCGTCCGAGCTCATCGAGAATGCCCCACAGAGCAAGCGCAGAGAGAAAACGGACCCAGACGCAGTATAACCCAATATTGTTGTCGAGCTCATGTCGCCCAAGGGAGTCGGATATCGGTACGAAGCCAATTATTTGATCTTTCCTGTATGCGGGCCGGGCCGCGGCTCTCGGCCGAAGTCACGGGTGTGGCGGAACACGGAGGTCTTCAACGACACCTCGGGGACTAAACTCGAGAGCTCTCGCATTCGGCTCGGAAAAGGAGTATCATTGCGATGCTCCTGTCTTTTCTGGAGCAACGATCGGCGTCGCGATTGTTCGCGGAACTTTGTTTCAATCGATTGGCTATTATATGGCGTACAAACACGCGTTCTTGCGTACCTGAATACATTCAATAGGGGTAAGCATTGACTGACGATCGATCGCTATGCATTGTAAGCCGCATTTCGATTTTCCCTCTTTGCTGCGCGTCGTAACCTCCAATTGATCCGATCTCCCGTCAAAGGGGTTCTCATCTCTTGAGCCCGATGCGTTCCTATTGAGGAAAGCCCCATTGAAGGTTCCGATAGCTCGACGATTCCCTGACTATTCTGTGCCCAGCTTTTCCTAGGACATCGGATTTGTTCTGATGCTTTTATGCCGGGAAAATTCGAGGCAGGGTTCAACGTCTGCGATGGGAGCGACCTTCGATATAATTGAGTTTATACCAGATGAGTGGAGCGGCGAGGCATCCGATCCGGATGAGCCCTTACCCCGATCAGATACGTTAGGTCTGATTGACTTGTCGATATAAACTGCGGAAAAGTCTCGTCTCCCGATGGGGCAACGAGCGACCACAGCGGCGGGAACCGAAAGAGAAAGCGCTCCTTCACGTCGATGACAGGCTTGAAACTCCGATAAGAGGTGTATTATTAAACCGAGATATTTGCCTATCGGGCGTCGACCATCGTGACGGGTGGCATAGAAGGATGGAGACAGAGGAAATGTTTGCTTTGTCGCAGGCTATCACAGGGAACTTTGAAACGAAGAATTCCCCAGGGTTTATTTATCTCAGCTATCTGAGTGATAGATTCGGGACCACTCTCAACACCATCCGGCAGGGAGCGCAGCTTTCGAAACTGTGGATGCATGAGGTTTTTCTCCAAAGCCGCTTCTATTTCAGGATCGCTGACGCCATCAGGCCGGTCTATGAATTGGGCTTGAAGTCTGTTCTCCTGTTTGGAGTTATTTCGGAAGGAAAAGATCTCGAAGCTTCGGTTAGCTCGGACCCTGATCGCAATCCCGTACACGGGGCCATTCGTGTAATCAGATCATCATTTCCCGACCTGGTTGTGACATGCGATGTTTGTCTGTGTGCCTATACGTCGCACGGTCATTGCGGAATTCTCAACCAGCAAGGAATCATCGATATGGAAAAAAGTGACCAGAGACTTGCGCAAATGGCTCTGAGCTTCGCCAGAGCGGGGGCCCACGTGGTGGCCCCGAGCGACATGATGGTAAAGTAGAAATCTCTCATTATAGCCTACCGATATCGCTTGCTAAATATATCGACCTCGTGCAGCGCTACTCCCAGTCGTAGACGCAGGCGGATATCGGAGGAATCCGACAATTCCGAATGAGCATAATCTAATCTCAAGCTCCTGAGAGAAAAAAGAACGCGTTCTAACTTCTGTTTATCTTCCTTTCTCGGGTCGAATAGGACGGCCGGATCCTGGCAATAAAAGATGCCTTATTTAAGGCCCACCTCGGGAATACGGTTTCTGTTCTCTCGTATTCCGCCAAATTCGCCTCCTGCTTCTACGGACCTTTCCGAGACGCGGCGAAAAGCGCACCCTGTATGGGAGACCGCAAATGCTATCAGCTACCACCTGGTGCCAACGGGCTCGCGATGCGAGCCGTGCAAAGAGATATTGAACAGGGTACGTGAATTCCTCGGAATGTGCAGGAAAGCCGTCTAGGGCGTTGCTCGCAATCGCTTTGGATGATCCTCAGAAAGTTATACGTAGCTGGACTCCACTATCCAATCTTCTCCATGAAATAGGAATGTTCCCCCAATTCCCGCCCGCGACAGAATTTTTCACGAACTTGAACGGAGCCTCGATCTTACAGGTGCCGATATGATAATGGTGAAACCAGGAATGCCTTATCTGGACCTCATTCGTCAGCTGAAGGACAAGTTCCCCAACTACCCGATGTTTGCTTATCAAGTTTCCGGCGAGTTCGCTATGCTGTACCACGCTGCGCGGAACGGTGCGCTCGATCTCCGGAGTTCTGTGCTTGAAAGTATGACGAGCTTCCGAAGAGCGGGAACCGACGTCATCATCACCTACTTCACCCCTGAGATCCTGAAGTGGCTTAAAGAGTCTGAATAGCTGAAGGCTCCGCCGTCATTGACTGTAACGCCTGTAGAACGATGGGAAAGCTAGATTGTGCGACTCGACCGACGAGACTTTCGGGAGACGCTGCACCCGGCCGGGAGTGTAGACATCGCATCGCGCCGTGTGCATTAACGATTTTTACACCAAACATTTAGGCCGTAATTTTCCACGTCGCATGAATGTGAAATCGATCCGTGGCATTGTGAGGAGGAACCTATTGCAGATGGCTTATGGTTTAGGAATTCGTGTGATGGATCGTCTGACGATTGACTATTTGAGTGAATGTATTAGAGTGATCTTTATAGGACATTGGATTCGGAGATCCGGACTACGCCTGCGATCCAGAGGTTGTTCGCCGGAGAGCGAGTGGTAATGGTTTACTATATACACAGAACATTTTTCATATACACACGTACTATATGGAACTGTGTCTCACACATATTCCGTAGAAAACTTCCCTCTGGAGGGCATGTCTCCGCAGGGAGTTCATGGGGGTAGGCGATCGATATCCCCCGATTGTTTGTATCCATGGAACCACTTCACAAGTTCCACGGGATTCGATAGAAAATCTCGTGGAAGCTGTGAACTTCATCCGTTGTTTAGCTTCCCCGATCCCGCTCTGATGTCTCTAGTTGCGTGAGGGCAACGCGTGGTGCGATTTGACATGGAATTATGAATCAACATAATGCGAACTGGAGCAGCTTCGCGGACGCCTGGGTGTGGCTCAGGTCGAGATCGTGATCGGGAGGATCAGAAATGCTATTCCAACGCCTGCAATACTAACAATAAGCTAGATATTCCGGTCTCCTCAACATCGACTGAATAAGACGCTATCAAGCAGTTGGAGAGGAACAAGCGCCGAGATGAGGGGGGAATCGAAATCGTAGCCGCGGATGCAGCTCGTTGGGAATGTATAATCTAGGTATCGAATCAAAAGTTCCTCCAGATGCAGCGGTTGAAGATTTATCCCCGATTCGTATTCGGGGGGCACCACGAGAAAACTTCGTCCCAAGTAGTCTCATTCTCTTTTCTCGCAGCCCGCCTCCCGCAACCGATAATGAACTTCCCTCTCGGGCACGCGCGAACTTCGGACGGGTAGGGAGGCTCAGTCCTTATAAGAGGTAGGATCGATCGAATGAACAGTCAACCAAAGGGTACGCTACGTATTATCTGCATTATTCGGCCGAATTCATGGCCAAAGAGAGTTCGGACGCGCAAGGCAGCATCGCGGCTCGGTGAGCGAGGGGCTTTCCCTTCCAATCCCGCCCAATCTACGTATCTTATCCCGGAGGCGCCGTTCATTCCACTCGGAGACCTCCCTCCCTCAGTTGAACTGCTCGCAGACTTCGCCCTAGTCTCAGCAGATTGGTATCGACCGAGCACACACATATCGGTGGTAGAATCGAATGCATTTTGTACTCTTTCCAAGACGTTCGATCGATAGCATTTAGAAATGTCGAGATCGGTGGATAACTGCTGTGTTCCAAGAGCTTTAGATGATCCGCGAAGTCGAAATCTTCGGGATCACTCGAACTGACTACGTGACGCGATTCCTCGGTCCATGTATCTCTGAAATCGTATCCATCGAAGCGACGATGCGACCTAATCCTAATTGGAGTCATGTAAGAACACCGGCCGAGAAACACTGAAGAAATAAACAGTCGAATCGTCACAAGCAACTCATGACGGAAGCTCACTCTATTCCAAATCGATGGCTTCGGTCCCGTGCGACGTGCGATCCTTTCAGGAACCTGACTTGATGGACTTTAGTTGGTCTGTTCTCTCTGCTGAGGCTGCGGAGGACGGGGACTGGATCAAGGATCGCCCGTCCACCCGCCTCTGGTCCGCTATCATATCGGACATGTCCACCGTATTCAGCCGTGAGATCGATAGCCAAAAGATATCGTTGACTGATAGGAGCAATCCGTCACGATTGAGAAAATCGTTTTCATCGGAAGACAACGCTTCCAACTATACGATGAGCACTTTCGAAGAGGTTGTGCTGCGCTTGATAGGACAAGCGAATTCCCTGTGGGTCGAGCTTGCGCCATCCAACTCTCTGGACTCTGGCGAAGCTCTTTCGAGCAATGTGGCGGCTCTCCAGATACTGAACCGAGCTCTGGCGCTCACCCATCGAAAGCTACGGAAAATACGTGCGCGACAGAAGCTAGGTGAGCCGGACCGTTGGAACAGCCTCTTCACGTATTCGATGTCGTGGGAGTTAATTAGGGGCCTGCACAGTACACGACATTCCTTCACACCATTCGACGCCGATAAAAGCGGGAACGCTCTGGAATCCGTTTTGAGATCTGAAACTTATACTTTGCTCATCGGGGACAATGGTCAAGGGAAAACCTTGATGGCCCGGTACATCACGATGAAGCTCTTCCGTCCGACAGTTTACGTCGATTGCCGCCAATCGGCCAATTCTTCGGAACTAGCGAATCTACTTTCTGAGTTGTCAAAAACCATCATCGTACTAGATGAGCCTAATAGCGGGACTATCGGCTTCGTCGAGGACCTCATGTCGAGATTCCCTTCAACGAATTCGTTTCTTGTGATAAGTCCGCCCGGGAATCTTTGTTTGGCGAGTCTCCCGATGCGAATGACTGAGATTCATTTGGACAAACCTTCCGAGTCCGAAATATGGCGGATACGTCAGCGTTTCGCGGCGAGCTTCCGCAGCTCCTACTTGGACCTTCCGGCGTGCGAGGAGAAGAACAGGGAAGTCGTCGTCAAGAACGTACAGAGGTTCATACTGCAGTCGATGGCAACGCTCGGAAAAAGACAGACAATGGATCGTCACGACCCTGTGAATACGACACATGGTGAGGAGAAATTCGCGAAGCCTTGAACGGATGGTATTGAGGAAGACTAATCGTGCTTGGGAATGAATTGACGGATTTAACAGGCGACAACAGCTCTCATCATTGAGACGCCCGCCACAAGCGACTCGAGCTCGCTCGTGTGAACTTTGCTGCGCTTCTTGATTTTCTCATTTCCCCCTCGTGATCATTCAAATAATCTCCTCCTCTGTCGCAATCGAGATCTTCTGGTGGATTGATCACGGGAGAACTTGTGCTTGGAACGCGTAGCAGCGTGGGCAGCATAAGGGGGAGTGTCTGAGTAACTCCGGAGCAGAGGGGATTTCATGCGTTGGTATGAGTCAGAGACACTTGAGAAATTAGGTTCTTTGCAACCGGAGGCGTTGAGGAGATCTACCAAGGTCGTCGGAGGCACTTCCCCTCTGCTTCCGTGAGCTTCGCTTCGCTATTCGGCGTCCCAAGGCTTGGAATGTTCGTCAGAAACTCCGGAATCCGGACCCATCGTGAGAAGGGGGCAGACATTTTTTATACATTTCCTCGAGCAGAAACCACATCCCCTCCCAATCGAATCGTGATTGGATAGTTGTCCCCCAGGACGAGCGTCTGGTAAGAATCGAAGCTGGTGTTTATTATATTTCCTAAAATTATACCTCCATTATATTTCCTATTATAGCCGAGAAGAGCAAGTACATACCTACTCATATTTCTCCGTTGGCAATCCGAACTCTCGCGTAGTCGCCAGCGATAACTCCCCTGTCCGGACGAGTTTGGGACGAGAATGCTTCCGGAAGTATGCGGACAAATCTCTCTGCGAGGCTGCCAGCTCGCGACCATCGCCGGAGCGGCCATTGGAATCGATGACTCTTTTTAGCGGAACAATCTTGCGATAAATTATCGCAAGTTTAGTTTCCAGTTCACGCTGTGTCTGCCGTCTATGCACCCGCTGCTGACGCGAGTGCAGACGCTCCGTCAGTGTCTTTCCCGTCCTCCTCCCGTTGTTTCACTTCTTGACCACAGAAGCCGATAATTCCTGCTGCTTCGCCCTGCTGACAGCGGCAAGCGAGTTTCCCGAGGAGCGTGTAGGATGTCAGCTGCTCCCCAACAGAATCAAGTCAGACTGACCGGTTTGTCTATCGGTAACGAACCAAGGAACTCGACTACATTTGCCGCCGTTGAAAGCGAATTGCTCGCAAGCGGGAGGTGCTCTTCTGTATGAGAGTCCACTCGGTATCTCGTCTGAACATGCTCAGGCACGCCTCGTTCTTATCATCCATCCATTGGTCTTCCGTCCGCGTCGATAATTAAGCCGCGGCAGCAGCAGAAACGATGAACGAAGGGTCGGACGAACGCTCAGAGAGAGTACACATACTCACACGAGTTCCCTCGATTTCATGGCCGCCGCCGCCCTCCCGTGCTGTCGGTGAGGGCACGCGCATCGGCATACAAACCAGATCATCCGCACAGCTGAACGTTGCGCTTGACGTCAGGCAAGCCGAGGGCGACAGCCAGGAAGACGATCGAGCATGACCTCGATGCTTCTGTTGCGGATACAGAAGCGAGACGGAGGAGACGGACGACTCTGAGAAACGCCGTCGACACCGTTCGTTCTCCGACAAGACCGTCGGGGATGAGATTCTCACGGATGGAGAAACCCGCGAGAATACCGAAACTATCGCTGCCGATGCCACTGTTTCCTTCAAACATCTTCGAGGCCAGGGACATCGGATGACCATGCCTTCCTCCAACGACGTTCGTTGAGCCCGCACGGAGACGTGGCCTCGCGCAGCGGGTCGAGCGATAGATCCATCAGCGGGTCGGTCAATTCGTCAGTTCATCAATCAATGAATTTAGTTCTAGCGACGCGACGGAATCCTCCTCGATGACACGCTCCAGCGAGCACCTTTTGAATGGGCGCCGCTGGGAGAGACTAGTGGGCGAACTTCTCATCCAGCCGAACCAGGCAAGCAGAAGCTAAGAAGCACATCCCGAACAAAGAAATAAAAAAATAAGAGGCGCCGAAGGTAGAAGTGCAGTGGCGCAAGCGAGACGGCGGGGCCAACGATGATCGCGGAGCGGAGAACGAAAGGCTTCGGGAGTACTGCCGAAGCAGAAGCGAGAGGGACCGAAAATATAAGAAGATATCACTTCTCTATTTTCTCTTAATTCTCACTGAATGGCCGACTTCCATCGCATGGCAAGCTTCCCATCCACTAGCTCCGACGGTCCTCTTCTTTTGAAGGAGACGACGCCGAGGGTATGAGTTCTGCATCCGCTCTATTAGACCAAAATGGATGACGAGCTGAAAAAAAACCTTACCGGCACAAGTAAAGTTTCTACCGCGCTATATCGTTCCCTTTAGTGTCTCCTCTCTCGCGTCTTTGCTTCCGACCGATATCGCTATTGCAGCTCAGCTGCCATAGAACGAACGGGGGATCGCGGGACCATGATGGTAGCACTTAGGGACAGGGAACACCAGGAGAAGGAGGCCAGGAGAAATGCTGCTTGGCTCGTTTGCTTCATGGTGTTCGTCTCTTTTTTGAAGTTTGTGATTCGCCTCATTTGAGTCGAGTATGCCGTTTCTGAAGTGAACTCCGATCCAGGCCGAGATTCTCCGCTCCCGCTGGAACCCCTTCACCTCACTGATGTCTTTTTCCTCTCTTCGCAGCATCACCACCAGGAATTTCGGAAAATATCTGTTGAAGCTGTCATTGCATGGAAGTTTCACTCCGGATCTGATATTCGGGAACTTGGTGCAGGTTTGTGACGGTGCCGAGGGTGATATCGAAACCCGCTCGACTTCCAAATGCGCAAAAAACACTGAATTCATGATTTCGATTCTCTCCGGAGCCGCAAATCGCTGAGAATCGATGGAGGAGTCGAGGGCGCAACCGGGGGTTCATACATATTCGTCTCCCATTCGCAGTGTATGGGAAGTTGAGACCCGCGAAGAGGCTTCCGAATGTCCCCTCTCTCCACCCATCTCCCTTGTCTCAGGCGTCTCGCTCAGTGACCAAGGATCCACCGAGTTGTGTCTGGAATCCTCCCGAAGCATCTGCAAGGGAAGGCCAGCATAAGAAGAGTTGACAAATGAGACCTCACGGATGTTTCCCCACGTCTTCCAATGTTTTCTCTATCGAACTAAAGGTGGCTGCAGTGAAAGTGCTCGTCTGCCCCCAGAGCTTCGACCGGGCGCGGAGCCGACTCCGAACGATTCTGTCCCGCCTCTACTTTGCGAGCTGATGTTCGATGTTGGATGGCTCCGCGCCTTCTTTGAAAGCCGTAATCTTTACAGCCTTCCCACTCCACTCTGAGTCCTGCTCCTCCTCCTTATCCATGGTCGAACCCCTGTTCCCCGTCCGCGGTCCGTGAGGTTCTACCGCGATCGTAGCATTCGGAGCACTCGAAACGTCAACGGTCGTGAAGCGAACCCTATCGTAGATGAATGCGTTGTATGAAAACGGAGGAAACTAGAGTACGCCATTCGATATCGTTCCTGTTGCGCCCAGTCTTCGGTTTCTATCCGGTAGCGTACCCCGTACGTCGGGACGTATATCACAAGCAGACTTGGAAGAACATGCAAGAAATGCGGTGAACTTATGCGCGACAGTTTATAGCCTCCTCTTTACGACGCTTCATTTTTTTTTATGAAGCTGATGGTGGCCCTCGGAAAAACTGACTTCATTGTGCTCTTGCATGAAGCCAACGCTCCGCTGACTTGACAATCATCGTCAGGTAAGTGGATCTGCCTCAACCCACGGAAATAACAACCAATGTATCGTCCCGTGGAGAATATGATGATAGGAACAGTCAAATAGACGACCGAATGACGGGAAGACAGCAGACACACTCAGCAGAAGCCAGTAAATAGCGAGAATGACAATGATAGAAGAGAGAAGCTGCCGACGTCGGATCGCAGAGAGTGGATTCCTTCGAGGCTCTAGGGAACGCTGATGAAGCCTTGATTTAGATTCAAACCAAATCCGCCCGCCCGGCGCGGCTTCAAGCCGAAAGAGGAGCTCCGGTTCTCATTGAGTGTTCCTTTCATTCGACAAAGCCAAGTTAACCATGCGCTTGGCTTGCTTCGCATGCCGACCGACTGGCCGCCTGCCTGCCAGCCCGTACGGCCTTCTTCGCCGTCGTCTCTGTCTCGTCTCGAATCGGAACTCTCCCCGGGAAAAACGAATCGAGCAAAAACTTGCCAACAAACAACGGGCTCCGGACCGAGCGACCCACCACGAGAATGTATTCACTTCGAACGCAACCGCTGTTCCGACAAAATCATTTGCGCATTCGATGGATCTCGCCCCGGAGCTCGTCCTCCTCACGGTTATATCTTGTTCGCTTCTTCTTATTCGGAGTGAATTAATTCCCACTTAGCGTACGAATCGAAATCTATTGAAGTCGGCATGCGAACGCGGATTCGAAAACTCCGCTGAGGAATCCACGAATTGAAACTTTTCAATCCCGGTCGACGGCAGTCCGAATGGAATATACGGAGCAGGATCAGCTCAGACAGAGGAATCGAGGGGGGGGTTCAGGCTCCGGCGTTCGGAATCCCAATCAACACTATGGAAGCGGGCTCCTGCGACGGTTTCATTCGCTGTGAGCGGATTTGATCTCCGGAGGAGCTTCGCTACCTCGAAAGCGTGCTCGAGCATTCCCCATTGGAATACGAAATCATTCCCAAGGAATAGTCGAAGAGCAGAACGCTCGCCAGAAGGGTGTCTCCATCGAACTCACGTGACGGAGTCGGGACCTCACTCGTATCGAGTTCCAAACCATCCGCTCATCGTGGTCTCTATTCACGAACATTCTGTTGAATCGTGATCAGCCGGGATATTCTTCAACATGCTTCTGGTGCCACTCAGATTGTCTGCAGTATGCAGGATTATCGACGACGTAGTCGTTGAGAGGCGCGCGAGACATATGTTTTTCGGGCGTTGGCATCTTTTTACGAGAATCGTTGGCTCTAGCTGGAGCACCACTTGCCACCAATGCAGCGGCGAGATCACTGCGGCCACGAGCGGGACTCGCCGCAAACGAGAGTAGAGGGAACAAGCTCTCGTTCAGCGACAAAATGATATTTGACGCTCGTTCGGCATCGGTTCGTATCGCGTCCGCCTTTATGTTTATAGCCGCAGCTTCCCTCTGAGATTGGAGTATGTTCTCCCTTTTTCCATTCCTCGCCCAGCGAGCCCACGCAGGAAGCCAACGTGAATCTGCCTCTCTAGTAGTGCACTTCACCCGTGGAACTACTCTCGGAACGCCTTCTTTTCCCCGCGAGGTCGAGGGACGAAGATGGAAAGAAGGGAAAAAGGAAGAAACTAAGAAGACGATGACGAAGACGAGACGTTGCAATGCGAAGGCTATGCTGCTGGTGCGAGAAGTGAATTGCCAGCCAATGTCAAAGGCGGTGGGGAAGGAGAGGGGTTTTTAGACTCCTTCGTTCGCCTGGCCGTTCGGCTGCCGACCGGCGCGGGCGGGCGGCTTGCGGCCAACGCCGCGTCACTGCGAGAGAGGACGCATTCAAGAGAGACTTCTGCCGACGTACCCTTTTCCCCCTTATCTCTCCTGTGTCATTTTCTTCCTCTTCCTCTGAGTGAGGGAGGAGACTCATTGCTCGCAGCGAGCCCTTCTCGCCCCTCGGCGTGGGAGAAGAGCAGATTTTTTCCGCGCTCCCTACCGTTGCGAACTCCAAGTGTACGGTGAATGAGACATGGCTAATGCTTCTCTTCAAAGTTCGGCCGACTGCACGTCCGGCGTGCCCGTACGGCTGAGCGTTTGCTCAGAGGCTACGCAGCCAGACGATGAGCCAATCCACGATCCGCACTGCTCTTCTGAAGCGAAACACAGCAAGAGTTCAGCGATCGGGACCGCGAGCGAGCGATACGCACTCTGGGCGAATGAACGAAGATGCGTGCTGTCGAGATGTTGGAGTTTAGTCTGGTGATGAGCGATTGTGACGGACAAGAGCCGGATGCACAAACCCACCACGGTGGATGGACGGGCGTATGGACGGGCGTGCGGACGGACGGACGGACGGACGGACGACCGAGCGATTCCTTAGCGCAGTATAGCGAGCTGCGTGAAAGCTCCCGAGCCGTCACAACGACTGGAGGATCGAAGCGGAGCCCCGTCGTGGCCGTCGTTGCTATCCAGGCTTCTTCAGCGAAGAAAAGGGAGGGATTCCGCGTGTATCGTCGCGGTCTAAATCGGAAACGGGATCTCACAGGTCGGCTATCTCTATTGTCCCACCGCCGATTCGTCGAGGTTCTTTTGGGCAAACCGGATTTTCTCCCCTCTGATACAAGATCAGATCGAGTGAGAGAAAGATTGCAACGTCAGATCGTCCGACACGGATGCCGCGCCAGCGGCTTGCGACCGACAGGCCCACTCAATTGAGATTTTACACGGTGGTTTTAGGAGTAGATTTGCGCTTGTTGCAGATGAGAGCTTGAGCCTAGGGTCCGTTGGAGAGCGAACGGACTTTATGATTATTATCGACTCGAACGCTTCGTCGAAGTCATCGGATAAACGTATGCGCGGATTAATAAATCAATTGAGTTTCCTCCAATCGGTCGTTCGGATCGAACGACGATGGCGACTTACCTAGGATGAAGTTGCCGCCGATAGCGCGGATATTCATTCATCCATCTATTCATCCACTCGATCCGTCGAGCTGTCCAGGTCGTGAGAGTCAGCTATAAGCTCGATAATAGCCACCTGGTGGCTTGTGGAAGCCTTGCGTGCGAAAGGATGCATCACGTCCGCGGTGATATTGTTCACCTTTTCGCCGACACTCAAGCGGTACCTAAACACGTTCCTTTGTGCCGTCTCGCCCCATTTCCTCAGCGATCGCGTTCGGCGACTAGAAAGAGAAAACTGTCGATAAGAGCTTTTCGAATGAGATCGAGCGGCCCTAACTGGCACAATTATCGCCATTTCAGGCTCGTTTCGCTTTATCTCGGTCGGAATCGCTGGTCCGTGCTGAATGATCACGTGTTATTCTTCGCGATCCCGAATCTCGCTGCTCTTGCCGTGATCGACCGCGCTCTCCTTCCTTGGGCGGTGGAATCGTCACGGTGTATAGAGTTTAAGATTTCCTGCTTCAGAATAACTCCGCGTGGATCGAGAGAGCAAATCTCAACCGAGAACTTCAAAGAGAGAACGGCGATAAAAGTTCCGCGGGAGCACTCGGTGCCCTCGGCTCTCATTCAATTGCAGCGTTGATTGCTTCCGATGGAAGTGCTGCGGCGCGCGCAGTGTCAATCCGTAAGAGCTGGAGCGCTGAATGCTCTCGAATACTGCTGGGCCTCACCTCCGTGCGGAGGCCGACCTGCTCGACTACCTGACTCGCCGTGCATCTCCTGCGGTTGTTCGAAGGGGCAATCTCCGTTCCTCCTTCATCCACTTCCGCTTCCGGTTAACTTGACGGAGGGAAATTCAAGCGGACGCTTTAACAGTCACTCCCGAGCAAGAAAGTACGCGGCAAGCTGTCACTTTCGAAGGAGCGAAAAGAAAATGATTTATCAATGACCGACAATCGATTGACTGACTGCGCGGCTCCGCACTCATCGAGCTATCAACAAAGGGAATGGAGTTCAATACGACGCGACGCGCTCATCTTTTTAATTACATCAGCTGAGACTTTATTGCTGGACGATGCTTTCGTCTTTCTCGGAGCCTCCTTTCATTCGGCAATCACTCGACGTGTCGACAAAAGAGCCCATTGATCACCGGCTTGAAGAATGGAGTTAGCCGCAATGGAGCTATCGGGGCTTCCGATCTTGCATCAGCATAAGATGATCACGAATGTGATGGAACATTCATATTGGGCTGCGCATCGATAGAATTCCGTACGAGGAAGCGATTTTCCTCTGAACAAATAATAATTCATATGATCATCCTATCTACTCTAGAGTCATGATCATAGCTTCTATCGCCTACTAGTCAGGCATCGGGAACCCCACCTTTTCATCTCCTTGGCCGCTGACGGAAATTTCAGTAGACGTGGCGAATCGGGCGCGGAACGACCATTTTGTCTCTAAAGGTCTCGCTCGAAAAGTCTCCGGCACCTGGGATCAGCTCCGGCACATGGCACTAAGCCGAGGCTCTCGTTGAAAGACGCTGTTTCTTCCTCGGGACACGGTCAAGTCGGGAGGGATAATCTGTTGCACGATAAAAATTTTATTCCGAGTTATCTGCTGATGGCTCGGCCACATTTCCATAGCCTTTGTTGGAGTGTGCGCGGCCGGTCCTTCGGTGAGCCGCGGCGATTCGTATTATAAACGATTGTCAAACGTCACGGCAGTGATTTGTTCAAAGAGCACAGCGACGTATATTGCCTCACTCCGAAGGAGACAATACTCCGCTTTGTGATGTAGATCGCGTCCATCGCCGACAAACTTAAGTTTCTTCGTAGGATGTGCATTCGTGCTACACGATCGCCGTCTCCGTTCGCGCGTTCCAAGTAGACGAAGGCCATCCCGAACGCTAGCGAAACATTCGAGAAGTCAATGCACGTTTTTGCGAATGCAATAAAGACGACGAACCGTGGAAGATGATACAGAGCCTGTTCGGATTCTGTACCGTGCGTATTGCCGTGCAGGAGCCATTTCGGAACATCAAGTGCATCAAGCACCGGCCCGACTAGAAACAAAAGCCGTCTCCTCGGCGAACCGAGGGGACGAACAGACAGACATACTGGACGAGCGGAAGAAGACGGCTCGCGTCAATCTCATGAGCAGACATTCTGAAATCGGATCATGGAACGAGAGTTCGATTTTTCTCGGCGTGATCGACCGATTCCGCCTTTGCTCCCGAGCCCCGATAATTCGAAACCACGCTGACCGCTTCCACAACATGTTGATTTTCCCATAGGGCTCAGAATTATGCGCGAGCCGTTCTCGCAATCGTATCGCGTATCTACGTGAGACTAAACGTGACCCACAAACACTCTCCGCACTCGGGGCCACAGCGTCTGATGGAGAGCTCGTTTTGCTCCTCCGACGAGCTGCGTGACATTCTGAGACGGCGACGTTGGTCTCCGCCGCCGCGCTTTCCGACGCCTAATGACTCAAGGAGGGAGAAGCCTGCTAAGATTTTGCTCCGACGGCGGACAAAAAAAAACTGATCTCCAGCCCCGCTCTCGAGATGGTGTGACTTTGGCTCGACAATATGATACGCCCACTTGACTTCAGTCTTTTCGTTTTGTCTGCAGTTTGGGTCCGTGCTCCCTTCCTACTCTCCCCGTCGAGACCGCTCTCTAGCTTCTCCAACGTCACCACCACGACCACCACCACCGCTTCCATCATCTGAGACCGGCGTCGATTCCCCCCTCCTTCGCGGACCAATGGAGAAGCAGGTGGAGCTTTGCGTCGACGCGGGTACTCATTGTCGGTCCTCTCACGCCACCTGGCAATTATCGCATTCGCAATAATTATTATCAAGTGAAACTCTCGAGGCGGATCAGCGATGGCCGCCCGCGACGTCGTCGTGAATCGTCGGTATATCGAAGCTCATAACACACGAGCTGCCCATAATGGCAAATGTTTCCGTACAATAAACCGACCATTGGGACACGGATCGGAGAAATCGATGCTACGCTGCCGTAACGCACGGTGACCCCATAACTTTGCTACGCGTTCGGCCGCGCGCAGCTGCTGCATATGAGTGAGGCGGCAGAGTATCGGTATCATTGGGATGGCCGTTTTCCGGTACGAGTAGATTGTTTGTCTTTCCAGAGTTGTCGCATCAGAGTGACGCGATACAGACGATAGTGCGAAACACCGCTCGAGGCGAATTTGTTTCCTCCGAAGCTGGCGATTTCGGGATACAGCGATGCAAGCGAGCACTAGTTGGGTCGCCGAACTTCGGGGCCGCGTGCATAAGGAACGGAAGGATGTGGGAACATGCTCTGACTGAGAGATGACGCACCTCCTTGCCCGAGTAATATACGCGATGAAAACCTCGTCGGGCGATTTTCTCGGTAGGGACGCGATTCCCCCCTGGCTTTGGAGAATAAAAGAAGAGGTCCGTGAGGCGGTCCGAATCATTGAAGGTCCCATGATTCGTGCGCATAAACTCATGGCCAGGTGTCAACATATCATTGTCGCTGCCGCATTGCATCGTGTTACGGATATTGTGAAGACGTGGACGACGATGACGGTGGATGCAAGGTATCCATTCCTTTAGTAGAATCGGTCTCTGTCGTATGGAGCTGGAATTATCAGGGTAAAATCATTGGAACCTGGGAGGCGACATCCCCAGGACGCCGGCGACTTACGTGTCTCGGTAGAACGTAGCCGCTCTCCAGTTTTTACTCTCCGTACTAACGCGCTGATACCGATTCATTTCCACGTACTGGGTTTCTGATGGATAAGGAGCTTTCAATCATGTTCCGAAGTCCTGGAACAAGTATCAATCTGCTCGGTTCTCCATTCGACTCCGAAGCTCAGTCAGATCCGCTATCGGGCTGGACCAAGTTGCCGCTGCGAACACCACCTCCGTCATCCGCATGCAAACCGATCGGAGATATCAATACATGCAGACTCTCTGTTCGTAACAAGAACAAGCCATGTTTGAAAGCAGTTCGTAGTCCCTAATTGCGTCCGGTGGAGTTTGTAAGGGCGGAAACGGACGCCGCGCCTTGCATCCACCGTCATCGTCGTTCGCGCTCCCCAAGAGTGCCACTTAACTGACTGAGTCTCTGGGTGGTTCTCTAGCGGACGGACGGACGGGCGGGCGAGCGAGTGGGCTGACTGGATGGGTCGGCGTCGACCTGGTGGGTGAGTGGGTGGGGTGACGTTCCCGAAGAGAAAAGTCGCAGATAAGGCGACCACGCATGCAGACTCGACAAAACGACAGACAAAGAGAGAAAACGAGAATACGACGGCTCTCCACTCCGGACGGAACCCCGCGGCTACCCCGCAACGCCCACCCCGGCGGACGGGCGGGCCGCCGGATGGGCAAGAAAAGCTCAAAAGGTAACTAAAGATAAATTCCCAAGAGAGTTCGAAGCGCAGACGGGGAAACGTGAAAGCCGCACGGGCTCGAAACGGTCGGCTATGCAAAAGTCGAGCTGGCACCTAAACCCACGTTCAGGCAGCGGGAGAAGCGCTTGAAGTGATCCGAGCGCCGGAGCGAGACGTTCATCCGATGGTCTCACTGTCTGCCGGCTGTTCCGTAGGAATGATGCCCCTTCGGAGAGTGGGTGGCGTCGTCGTCGTGGTGGGTCTTGACGGCGGCGTTGGCGGCGGCGGTATGATTCAGCAAATGCTCGATATTATCAAGATTGCGGGAGAGAACGAGAAGGCGACCGGCAACTGCAGCGAAATGAGGAGAATAGATCGAGCGGAAGGCTGTCGAACTGGCTGCCCAGCTTGACTGGTGGGCAAGCTGGACGCACCAGCGTAATTTAGCTTTTTCTCCTCCACAGCAATATCGCGTTTTTGCACATCGGCCTCCGGACGGAGTAGATGCAGCCTCGCTCGTAAGAGATCCACCAGCAGTGTCGCACGCGGAACAAAGCGATGCAGATGGAAACAGCTGAGAGGAGAAATACCGCCGCTCTTCATTCCGGACCTCTCCCGGCTCACGATGACGGAATCTCTGTGAATCTCGGGAGAAACTCGTGAAAGCCGCTTGGAGGTTCTTGCGTGTAACTTGTCGAAATCGAATCGACGGCGAAATAGGAGCGAATACTCTCGGCAGGGACAAGGTGTCACAAGGATTCAGGCGAATTCGGCAAGACGAGGCTCATCATTGAAGACTATTTATTAGAAAACATTCTCCTCTCTCGGTCTCATCATCAGGAGGTAAAAAAATACCTACATATATCTCTCACACTGTTCAACGTTTGTTCTCCATTTTCAGGCTCGATTTTGTTTTCTTCCAAAGATACGCGCTCGGAAACATATTCGAGTAGCACCGAGTTTCCTCCCGAACGTACAATTCTACTAGTCCGCCTCGTTTAGAAAACGACATAATTAGGCGGACGGATATTCCCGTCTCTCAGGGGAGTAGGCTCACTTATATGGCACATCACAATAATTGCTATGATTAAAGTCAGGTGGATAACCAAGTTTCTACTTCGCTCCACATCACTCCCTGCTGCCTCCGAACAAAACTAGTGGACCTCGTCTTTCGAAACCAGCTTCAACTTAGACTTCAAACTCTGAAGTCGACTCGAAGCTAAACTTTCTCCCTCTCGTTCGCCGGCACCGCCTCCGAGGCTTTTGAGGTTGGATGCAGCGCCGGATCTAAGTACTAATTTCAGGTCGGTCTTCAAGTTCTCTGAATGTGTAATATGTGGGAAGGTATTGGTGGCTGACTCTGTAGATGCTGTTCGATGCATACTGTGATTCTGAATCGGACGATTGTTCCCTCGAGTGTCTCCAATCTCAAGGGGAGCTGTTGATCGGACGCAAGGCTTTGGCCCTGGGGAAACGATGATGGCTGCAAGCTCGCTTGGCAAAGTCTTGTTCCGGCCGCCCGCTCTGCAAACGTCTCCTGTTCCGCAGAGAAGTAGCTGATGAAGCGAAAACCAGGTCTCTCATTCTCTCTTTCCGGCTCTGCAAAATCGCACAAGTCGGTAAGTGTGGACGAAGAAAACTGCCCGGTGCCACCGCTTCCGCCGTGTGAGGACGGACAATCGAATCATTGCTACAAGCTCTTGAAGCTTGACGTCGCTCTCCGCCTAAACTTTCGCTTTCCGACCACCGAACCGAGGGAAGAGGGGTCCTGAGCGCCTCGAGATTTCGAGTGCTCACGGCCTCCTCCGGAAAGAGTCGCAACGATCAGAGATCTCATCACAGCGACAGATACTCACACGATTCCTGTCTCATTCACTGGATCAAATTGCTTCTCTCGTCTCCTGTTCCTTTTTCGCCTCCAGATTTCTGCGCTAGCTGCTTCTCTTCTAGGCTCTCCAGATGCTTGCGGCTCCTCCGCGGTGATTCTTCTAGCTCATCGATATTGGCGTCGATACGAGGAGCCTCGTAGAAGTCTCCGATGTGCGAATGATCTCTTAGCGAATTCCGAGCGTTAGCCACGAGAGGCTCCCCCTCCTTCGTTAGTAAAATGGTATCGGTTAGTCATCGGTTAGTGGTTTGATTCCGGATTATTGAGGCTTCGGTTTCGAGAGCGTCAATCGACCTCTCGTGATGGAAAGCACTGTCTATGCACTCATCTGGATAACGATATCTCATAATTCGAGCGTAGAGCATGCGGGTCAGGAAAGCGTATGGCGTGGATGGGGTAATGGATGGTGAATAAAATCTATGACGAAAGGATGGGCACCACGTCGAGATGAGTGTCGTCCTCGGATGAAGAGTCTCTTGCGTGAGCGGTGTAATACTCCCATCGCATGAATGCGAACAGATAGGAGGAAGCCGGGGGGACTCACTGCAGTGTCTAATTCTTTTTTTTTTGGTTAGGCGTCTGTATAGTCGAGGGTATCACCCGCGCTGCTGTCGACGTCAGCGTCGTCGTGCCGAGAATTCCGGTATCCGCTGAGCACAAAAGCCCGAGCTTATTGCGGAGTCAAAATTGTAGAAAAGCTTCACAAAGCCCCACACTCCAGCCGAGTACAAAGGTGGGCAGGGTGGCGAAAGAAGCATGGCGTGTTGCGCGGAAGCGCTGGGACTCCGCTCTACGGAAAAAAGGGTCGCTCTGAAGCTCCGGAAGGCAGTGAGGTGCCGTCGACCGACTTCGACAAATTTTTCTTTGCAACGAGAAATCCGGTAACGACGATTAGGCAGAATCTACCACGAGCGAAACGCTGGCGTACCGGGGGAAGACACTGAGGAGCGGACGACCAGCTATAAAGCACAATACTTTTATTGAAATGCTCATATCTATCGAAAATAATAACGTATCAATATTCTAGATAATTATACAGCGCTCTCGTGAGCGGTATTTTGGTCGCAAGCGAGAAATTCATCCAGACACGGACGATCCGACTCGGGGAATACTCCCGACGGAATCTCATTCTCAGGGCGAAGCTAGAGTATGGTCAGTTGGAAATCTCTTCGCACAGGGACTCTGCCATTTAATTTTGCAATAATTGTGTTCCTTCGCTTGGTCGAGCGAAGGCGAGTCCATATGTGCGCTCAACGCTCGACAGTCCTGACTGTGCGAACAATATTCCAGGAACTGTCTGCGACTCTCCTGCATAGTGTCGACTGTGATGATTATTCGAATCTTTTTGATCAGAACCGGGCTTACCGTTGAATGACGGGTCAAATTGATCCCGAACCGGGAAACAATAAGTAACAAATCTTCCGTCAATCTTGGTTATCGAAAATGGCACTTGGATGTTTGAGGACCTTAGTGACTAGGTAAAACAATGCAATGGAATGCCTCCAGCCCTACGTCGCCGTATTTCTTCCTGAGGGACCTAAGGGTTTGGAGTTCACTGAGGGAAGGGTACGCTGCAAACAAGGATCACGTGATTCGGTGGACGGCAGCAGCAGCTTTTCTCGAGTAGGCAGTGCATTCTGGGGCGTGCACACTTGGGAATTGATTGCTCTGGATTTAAGATACGATTCAGTGCGAGGATCGACAGGAATAGGCTACTTCGAATGGGAAGATTTTTGTGCTCAAGACCTGGAGAAAAAGTCTGGGTCGGTGCACGGATGGGCGACATTCGCAGAGGTGGACTGTCACCGGGGGGATAGGTCGGGGAACATTTCTGACGGCGTTACTTTTGAATTTCCCATTGCTTCCTCTGGTGGTACCCAGCACTGAAGAACTGTAGCTGCTCTTATTGGGGTCATAACAGGAGGGGGAATCAAGCTTGGCATGTTGGACGAGGCTTTAGGGTGCAGCTCGCTCCTCAAGAAACGTCAACGGAAACTTCCAACGAGTGCAGTCATTCAAAAACCTAGCTGTCTTGCGCGCTTGCTTGCTGGCTTGATCGCTCGCTCGATCGATCAATCAACGCTCTTATAGGTCGAGACGTTCGTGGTGTTCATACTTGTTCGTCGGATTTGTCCGTCGTGTCTTCGCCGTTGGGATAATCTCTCTGATGCTTGTCGTAGGGTTCGGGCAGCTCTTCCCGGTCTTTCCGCGCTGAAGGACTGCTCTGATTCGAGCTGCCGGTCTCCACATCCTTCTTCGGATACGTGTACCGCAGGTAGGTGTTGCTAGAATCACTCTCATCGGATGGCTCGATGAAAGTGTCGTAGAAGAAGCGCTCGATAGCCTGGAACGGAGCTACAAGCAGAATATGGAGCACGATCGAAACAACAATGGAGATGACGAGGTTCCACAAGATTTCGGAGAACTGGAATTAGAGAGATGAGAATGTTAATTCTCGTAGTATCGAGAATATGTAAAGTACATTCCGGGATAGTCCTTCCCGATGGATTACTCCCCGAGTCACCAAAAACTTTTTCGGGCTGATCCACACAGCCGAGGTTTAACGTCCCGGGTACTGTTAATCACATTGCTTCCGAGGACGGATCCATAGAGCAAATGTACCCAGGAGGATCAAGGCCGAGTACCTGCATATTCTTCCGGAAGCAGGGATCGAACCCACACCGCCTCCCGCGCGAGCGGCGTCGTTGCGGCATTTCACGAAGTGAAACGCACGTTTGCACGAGTAGTGACAAACGCGCTAGCCACCATACCCGAGTCACCAGGGCGAGGTGAAGATTCGCTGTCACTAAACTGAGGACTCGGAATGTAATAGGGGGCAAAGGTAGCGCTCCGACGGGAAGCTCCGTATAGGATATCACGTATCCTCAAGATCCGCCCTCGCTCGCGGATGTCCCAAAATTCGCAGGGGAATTTTCCGATTCTCACGATCTCCCCAACTTCGCACAGATTGCTCTCCGCTATATCCGTCCAGCAATCGGTGGTTCTCACCAGCCCTCTCCATGGAGCTAGTGAGGAGGTGGGTGCCCCTCGCAATATTCCTGGTCAAGTTGCAAGTCGCAGCGATACTTATCGTAATATGTAAGGCTCGCGTATTTGTGTCATTCATAATAGCCCAGTCGCAGATGATGATCGCAGTGAATAAAATGCGGAGAAAGGACGGAGCAGAACGCGACCGACAAACGCGAGCGGAACAACCAGACGCCCGCCCCCATGCTCGTAGCACGGACGGACATCTCAATTTAGAATCATTACGACATGTTAGCGGAAGCGACCGACAAGTCTCCGAACCGCCACTAGCTGGCTAGCGAACGGGTAGGGGTCGACGTTGTCGTGGACGGATGGTCTCTTACTCTCCCATTCGTTTGTCGGTTCGGTCTGTGCGTCGACTGGTTGGTTTTGTCGGGAAGTTTTTATTCCCTCATAGATAAGAAGAGTTCCTGCGCCCGTCTTTCTTTTTGTCGCGAGGACGGGCCACCCCCCTCACCCGACGAGCTGTCTGACGTCCACGGGCCAGCGGGGAAGAAACACAACCCAGATAGACTGAGCAGCGATTAGATCCTCCCTTTGCCCGGCAGGCGGTGAAGTGGAAACGGAATCAGTTTCTCGGGCTGCGACGAAGTCATTTGCCCCAATGAGCATCGACGCTGGGAAGTATTCATCGGCAAAGACGGAAGCTCTGTCGCTACTTCCCTGAGGTGAGACCGTCGTCGAGGTCACGATCGAACATCTGGACAGAGCTCTCCGGCGCTAGAAACCGTCGAAGGTCCTGAACCTCCACTGAAGATCCACTCGGAGGATCGCAACTACATAACAAGTACATGGAAAGCATTCGCGCAGATGGGACATGACCGACGCAGCTGTCGACTCCGTTTGAAGAAAGTTTGAAGCGAGAAAGGCTTCGTTCGACAGAGCTTTTGCACTCGACGGTAGCGACGATGGCGACCCGGAGCATGCGGTATCCAGAGGACCAACGAAGGAATGGAAGCAGGAATAGACCAGCCGAAAGGAGCGCCAGGAGACAATGCAACTACCGTTTCCTGGACGAAGATAAATTAGACCTGCTGAATCGTCGTCCCACGACGGAGGGAGAAAAATAAACAGCCAAGAAGAAAACGAAGGCGAGGGGGAACAGTGTTGGGTTCTTGGTTCCAAATGACACCAAAGAAAGAGAAACACTAGAACCGTCCGAATTTTTCAGGGCCCGCCGCTGAGAAAGCTCTGAGGAGTGTACGAATGGATGGCAGGGGACAGGCCCGCTAAGGTGGACGGTGGAGTGTAGGAGCACGGAAGCAAGATGGATACAAAGCAAATACCGACAAGGGATTCCGAACCCTTGAGACGAGAAGTGACAATGGAGCAACCGCCTGCGGAGAGATGCTACGGAGTCCGTGCGGTACGAACGCGGGCAGCGCCGCTAAGGCATTGGGTGGAAATGACCACGCCAAGAGCCGACAGTCCCTGACTCCATCGATTGTGGTGCGATCCGTGATGGGAAGCACCAAGTTCGCACACTATGACATTGCGAAGAGCTCCGACCGCGGAGCTGCGATGGGCGAAGCTTCTGGCTAAATCCATCCAGAAAGCATCACGAGCTCATATTGACTCTTGCCGTATGGGAGATGCGCGGAGTTTGACTGAGGGAAGCAGACATCACGGAGCTCCTTAGCTCCTGGAGGGACGATCGGCGAAATCCACCACCAGCCCTTTGTGTGGACAGGGAGCTTCAAAAAAATCCAAAATAGGCTCTTGTACAGAGGCTTGATGGTGTCACTCGCGATTGATCATCCTCTCCTTCCACTTCCTGCTCCCTTTGGCGTCACCGCTGCCCCCGCCACCAGCGCTTTAGACTTTCTGCCATCGCAGTCGAAGCGACTGTCACCCTCCGTGTATGTGGGCTCGCACGAAAGTGACTTGGATTTGAGAAACATTTCTTCCTTCGTTCCATCTTAAGCCTCCGAAACGTTCGGTTCCCCAATCTCGGCTTCCGAACGAATCGATTTGGTCAGCGAACGGTTAGTCTAGGCCCGGACAGCAAACGGGAGCCAGCGCCTCCGGATCTATCAATCATTTCCGGAGGTTTTGCTGTGTTTTCCGCGTCTACGTGGGGAGTAAATCTGTGAGCTGGAGCAAGAACGTCTGTGCAATTCGCTGAGAAGGACTCGGCACCGTCGGCATCGGTGGCCGCCGTCGACATCGTTTGTTGAAAATTTTGTGGAGCTCCGTAGCGTCCCTCGAAATAAAAGGATCGGCGGCAGGAGTCGGATGGGGTGCACTGAGGAGAGGGGCGGAGAGGAATCGCAGGGGAGGAGGCATGCGCTAATGAACCTAAACAACTTGGCTTGGCGTCGACGGAACCGAGCCAAACTGTTAATTCAAGCCGCTGCGGGCTCGCTTCAGGGAGCGTTCGTTTCACTCGTTTGTTGTCGAGTGCTCTCTCTTCCGGAGCCTGCTTTGCTCGCGTTGCATGTGCCAAAGAAAAACAAAAGGCTCGCCTCACGATACTATCATTGAGCGAAAATAGCGGGAAGCTGTAGCAAGTCTTCACCCGCCGCGAACGTTTCTACTTGGAGGACTAAGTTTCAACTGTCGGCTCTCGCAGCCCATCCAGCTTGAGTGATCTTCCCCGTCGATAGTCCTGTGGCGAGCCAGTAGGAATCACAGGTACGCACGCATTTCTTTTTCCCATGAATGTGAGCGAACTCCGATACCGCTGGAGGGAGGGAGATGAGATACGCGGAGAGAACGCGAATACGATGCTTGGACAAGAGCGTACAATTTTCAGAGGAATGCACTTATCATAGACGCATGTTTCGCGAGGGAAAAACAAACGGTACGGAGCAGCCGTCGAATTCCCTCGGCATCTGAGTGTTACCTTGTTTTTGTATGGTTGCTGGACCGACCGCTCGCTCCCAGTAGCAGTTTCGGTACAACAAATTTTTGTCATACCGCCGTTATATCGTTTTGACTCAGCAGCCTTGCCGCAGAGGAAACACGTCGCTATGAAGGTCGTCCGAGGTCGTCATTGCCGCCGCTATTTACATATTATTGGATATCCTCCCAGGGAAAATCAATTAAAATTGACCTTCCAGGCTTGACGGTCATTTCCCCAACTCGTTCCACCCGTCGACAGGTTCGTCTGTCAAGGTCATAAGTAGACGAGCAGTAAAGGGTTCATGACCAACTATTCGACGGCTTACCGCCAGATCGACAGAGAGCCCGGAGTCCATGAGGACCCGCCGTCTCCTGGCCGGCCGTCATCCCGCTCGCTCTTCTTCTCGCCGACCGTCCGATCGTCCGTCGAACAGCGTCGCCACCGTCTGTCGACATGAAGCAATAGAATGGATCTTGGCTGCCAGGTGTTTCCTCACATTTCCAGCTTGCATCAGCAATCACTGGCCGGCCAGAGAGAAGGCAGATACACAACAGAACAGATGAAATCATAGATGTGAGCAAAGGCGAGCTAACACGATATGAGAAGGCGAGCCCCTCTTCTGTCGAGATCCCTGAGGCCAGTTGTGACGCCGAAAGTTTCTCCAACCTTCGAGGGATATTCGGAGGAAGCTCCTCCAAACTTCAGTCGGAGGTTTCCCTTAGGGCTTCCTCGGATCGATAGCGGAGAGTACTACGAACTCGTTCGGTAGGACTCCCGCTCGATTGCAGTTCCTCCCCTCTCCTTCGTTGATATCAACGTGTTTCGCTTGCGTTTTCAGGGAAATATGATCTCGCGCGGCTACCTAATTAAAGCCCTTTCAGCTCGGAGCCAGCAATGGGATCCGTCGAGCCGAAACAATAAATCACTTACGAGCTGTTTTTTGGTGTAATATACAGGAGCGCGGAGGGTGCCGTTGCTGTGGAAAATAACAAACGGGTGCACAAGATAGATAAGGAGCCAGAGTTTGCCCACAGGAATAAAACCGGGCCACGACAAGAGCATGTTGACGATTCCTCCTTTCTTTGCGTGGCACATCATGATGAGGAGCCCCGTACCCAGCGCGAACACTACGCGATGGAATGCGTCGTAAACAGCCGAAACGGAGTTGCTGGGATACGATGCACCTGGCGAAGAGAAACCATGCGATTGTGAATTCCTGCAATTCTGCCTGTCGATACATTTCTGTTCTGTACAGGTCGTGGAGGAGGAAAACATTGCTGACCCACCTCGGTTCCAATTGAACGTGGCGTTCATGGTCACAATGACCACGGTCAAAATCATAAGCCACATGAATGTTGTGGCAAGTCGGCCGAGCTTGCTGAACGTGCCCTTGCTATTCATCTTCTGGTTGAAGATGAAACCTATGATGAGACCGATGAAGAACGGGCCCCCTCGGCTGTAGATCTGCATTCCCACAATCGACATGTAGTCGTTCTTCGATCTGAATGTGGAGGATTGTCGCCTTAACGCTTGAATAGTACACGAGGCTGCCCTTCGGTTACGGACAGTGTCCTCATACCTAACTGCCATCTATTCTATCCGGCAGGAGGGAGCGTAGAAATGACAATCGACACCAGAGACTTCGAGACACTTACCCTGAACGGTATTCCCGAAGAAGCGTCGTAGGGCCCAGATTATTCGACAGGTTCAGAACGAAATCTATGATCATGGTCGTCACGACTAGAACTCCGAGCACGAAATGGGTCACGTTTTCCATCCTGTCGACAAGAATTACATTGTTCAGCTACAGCGAAAGACGCTCCCTCGTCATGGACATTCGGAGCGCAGGCGACCGAAACCTACTTTTTCCAGAAAAACGTAGCTATAACTGCAACGATGAGGCCCTGCATCAGATAGGCGACAAGCCATGAGTGGGGCATACACTGAAAGAGACGGAATTCAGATTAAAAGGAAAAGTTCCGCCGGCTCCATCACTTGCGCTTCCGCCTTGCTATTCCTCGAGGGATACGGGACCATTATCGAGGCAGACGCGGTCCGAATGATGACACAACCGAAAATAGCGCCAGGCTATCATCTCGTTTTTCGAAGTTTGTTTACCTGATTTTCAACCTTGAGGAAGTTGTTAATGAATGCAATGTTTGCCCACCACGTCGCCCCGCACTTTGACAAGTAACGTTGACTCTCGATATCCCACGTGGGTCCTGCTCCCATTCGCGCGAAGCAACATACGAGGAACCAAAGCAGGAGATAGTACATCGGCACTGTCTTCATGAGTCGGTGACCGCTGTAGCGCAGGACGTGACCGACGCCGTTTCTCTTCGAGAGTCCGAACGCAAACAAAACTCCGCTGAAATAATTAGAACATGACTCAACGCATGAGCGAATCCTCGTCACTCCTGCTCAATCAAGCGGAGCACCGGATGGTCCCGAACACTTGGAGGAGATCTCTCGATTTTCTCCGGGTACAGACACAGCGCGATAGCGTTCGTGCCGAAGATCTCCGATCCGTTCCCGGGGACTCTCGACAAACCGCGGTGAGCACACATTCATTACTCGAGTCATGTGACAGCAATAGGCGGATTCGTCGACATCAGGACGGGCGCAACCGATTACAGAACGCGAAAAAATGATCTCCAATGAATTCACGTATCTATATTGGTCGCGTCTATCTAGCGGGCGCCCTCTGCTGCCAGATGTATCCCGAAGAATTCAGGAATGCCTGCAGGAACTTTCCCCCTGAGTGAACGGGCACACGTGGAGTGCCGTACGTGCTCGACATAAAGTTTCGGATTCTTCAAGAGCATTTCATCTGCCTAGGCGACCTTCCACGTCGGCGAAACAGTTCGAATCGAAGAGACTTTTTATACGATGTGAATGGCTATTCGATCTCTGAACTCCTCGAAAAGATGGATCCCGGCAGTTTTGTCCGAGGAAGCGCTCCCTCGGACAAAACTGCGTGTATAATTCGAGATGAACTCAACGATAATGAGCATAGCGAAGACATCAATATCAATTAGGAAACGTATAGCGAGTCGCAGATGAAATTGATAGCGCTCACATTCGAATTCGGTGCGGGGAATGTCCCGCTCGGAATCGATCCTGTCACCGAGGGGAAACTAACAAGCCTCGGGGAGCTCACTCACCTCACAACCAGCAGAGTATCGACGGCCAAATCTTTGTTGAGTACGAACTGCGTGGTCATTGTTTGGAGGGTTTTCTCCATCTCTTTCATGTTCGTCGTCATATTTCCTGCGCGAAGCTGGCCCGTGTTTCCCATAATGAGCCAGACAATGGCGAAAAATTTGACTCCGTAAAGGCACTTGACGGTGTGCGTTGGGACACGCGTATCCATCAACTGCCTGAAAGAGACCACGGCCGAGCACGAGCGGAGCATTTGTGCGAAGTTACCCTCCAAGGCTGAAATGCAATGAAAACGGCCGTATGAATTTTGTTGCTCGACATGACATACATCCTTCTCGGGCTGTCCCTCCCGAGTCGCTATCACAAAGTCGATTTCTTCAGATTCCACCGATAGAGAGCCTAACGCGGTTCGCTGAGTTTTATCGTTCCCCTGGCTCTCAAGGTGGACCCGTTTTGCGGAAACGAGTCTCTGCGACGGTCCGAGCGACCAAGATCGACCTTGTCTCGATGACCCCGAAACAGCCCAAACTTCAATGGAGGGAGACGAGAGAGCGCTGTGTGAAGGCTTTAAAAAGACGCAACGACCCAAATCGAATGCAAGCGTGTAATGTAGTTGGTGGCCCTCGCCGTCGCCGCCGCCGCCGCTGCTGCTTGCTTGGGCCGGTGCCAATCGACGCGCTAACCTCTTCATTTCCAGACTTGGACGGTGGACGCTGGTGCCTCGGATAAATCATACTCCGCGACCGGATTGCGACTGGAATATCCCAAAACTGGGTCGATTTTTCCCTGGTTTGTCCGTGGCGGTCGGACGGCTCAACGGTATCCCTGGCCAGATTATTACAGGTTTCGAACTCAGAGAAGGTGCCACTTGCAACAAGTGCAATGTTGGAGAAAGTGAGCAGAAGAAACCGTCGAATATTGGACGGACGAGGAAGATCGAGGTCTCACAGGACGACCGCCTGCCCCTGCCTCCGAAAACTCTCCGCCGCGGAATAGATACCGGAATTTCGGGGAAGAAACAATACTGCCTCTCCTTTCCAGTGGCCCACCGTGCCGGAGGCGGCATCCCGGAACTTCCGACCCTGATGCCTTGCTCTACGAAGATGTCGCCCCGCGCAGACCATTTTTTTTTCAAAAATACCCTTTTCGGATGCAGAGCTCCGAAATACCAAGAGGGGAGACCGAAAGAGAGTGCCGCCCGGGGACGATCGCCAGAGCTCTCGTGCGATTCAAAACGAGATCTGGACCTGCCTCGGGTTTTGGAGGCTCGCGGGAGGAATGAAGCGATCAGGATTGCTCGTCGAGAAGAATCGTCAAGGAAGCCCATAAACGGACCGTCGTCAAAAACTCACCGAAGTCATACGAGTGCTTGGCCTCATCCTTAGAAATATCATCGCGCTTCAGTTTCAAGCAGAATATGATGTCCGCTAGAGTTCCGATGAGAACGATTATCGCCAGGAGGATGAATATGCCACTGAGAACAAACAGAACATGTTAAGAATATACATTGGAGGGGAGGGAAGCGTTTATTCGAGTTTCCCAGAAGACCGAATCAAACTTACGAGATGAATCTGGCACCAAAGTTTGCGGGGGGGAGATCATCGGCTTGATGGCAGGACACCGCGTCAATGCCGACCAAGATCGGAAACTTTTCTCGATTGGGTTTGATATACTTGAGTAGAATGTTCTTCATCGCCAGACCGAGATTCTCGAATGACACTTTGGAGCAGGGCGAGGGGACGCAAAGTCCTACGTATCCGGGGAACTCAGGCTGCAGTTTGTACACATCTGGAAGGCAAAATCAAGCGGAATGAGTCTCTGGTACAGCCAACGCTCCCCGCTCTCCGACTGGAGCATTGAGAAGGTGGGATCCCGATGCCACCAAAAATCGAAACACGAGGAGATTCCCTGCTTTTGGAGAGCTTTCGAGCTCATCAGAATCCAAGACACCACGCGCTATCCGTGGATGCTAATCAAGCTCCTACCATCCATCTTGTGCTCTTCCTTCTTCATATTCTCCTGGAATTCGCTGAGGGTTTCGTTCTCGGGTCGTTTGAAGTATTTGTTCCTCTTCAAACGCAGCTTGAAGCTGCAGTAAGCTCCTTTGACTTTGGAGGGTAGTCGCGGATATTTTTGCAGAACGTTCTCAATGTCGTCGAGATCGAACTCAGGGATTTTCAGACATTGATCGTAGTTCGACACGAAGCTGAAGGTTCCTGACAAGATCCCCGTCGGGGGTTTGACGAAGGCATCGGCCACTGGAATAGAGGGTAGAGAGGAATGGTCAGTGTTGGGCTCAACATTCATGTAGTTCAATACTTCACAAATAATGGAAAAACTCGAAACGACGCCGACTGTCACTCCCTACAACACGGTCTCCGTTCATATGAACAATATAAGAGAGCTCGCTTCTGCGCCCTTAGCGACCGAGTCGCGAATCAAATCGAGAAATGGAAAGCTTCATGACCTCCGGGGAACTTCATCTCCGGAATCCGGTCTGAGTGCTCGTCATTTTTCTAAGGACATCTCACCCGGTCAGAGTCAGCTGCCTCCCCCTGGGTTTGGGAGGGAGGGAGGGGGGCGGGGCGGTAGAAGCCCGGCTCCAGGGAAAAATTAATGGGAGCCTCACCCTGGAGCACATTGTTGCTTCTGGCACGGCTGCTTTTGTTTAAGCGTCTGCCGGCTCAGAGCGCAATATGTTCTTTTTTGCTTTTCACGGCTGCTCTGCGGCGACTGTCGTCCTTCGGAATTTTTCATCCCACGGACTGTGAGAACAGGTCGAGAAATTCGACGCGGATAGCGTAGAGCGCTGACAGATCCGGTAAATTGTTTTGGAAAATACGAGAGCAGTTCCTGCATGCACATATCTCACATCGATTTCCTATCTCGACAAATTGTAGTTATTGCTCTCTCGCTCGTGCATTCCCCCGTCGCTTCCGGGCTCGGCTTGTCGCCCTCGAGATTCCGTGTTCGTTCCTCCTCTGCTTGGAGAGGTTTGTCGTCGATTCGTCATCGATGTAACGCCTCGTTTTCTTGACCTTCGTCTGACCTTTCGCCGCTCTCTTCAATTTTTCTCCGAGATTCGGGAAAAAAATTGCCGTTGCCTGACACAGGCTGTCGAATGAGGGAAAGACTGAGTGAAAGGTCTTTGCGTTTTCCCGCGACAGCCAATTTTCGTTGGCGGGCCGTTCGTTCGACGTTTTATTTTTCCTTATCCCCTCTCCCGCCGAGAACGCGAGAACCGTTAGATTTCAATAGTCGGTCTTTCCCGAATCGGTTGCCCGCGCAGCCGGGTTCCCGTCTGAATTCCCTACCGCTTCCGTTACGCGTACATTCCTAGTCCCATTCGCCGGTTCCCTCGGACTTCCTAGGTTCCTTCGCCTTGCAGTCGTGGGCGTCGGATTCGTTGACCCTTCGTCTTTTTCCTCTTCCCGGGGAGAGGCAGCGGATACGAGGAGCCACAGCGGAGTCGCTTGGAGCCTTCTCGCGGGAATTCTGCTGCGGAGGTGTCGACACCGGCGCGAACACGAGAGAGAAAACAAAAATGGAATGTTATGTGCCGTTCGTTGCGAGTTCCGCCGCGAGACGAGCTCTCTTGCAGTATCATTCCGTCACCGACCGCAGAGCTGGAAGAATAAGTTCGCAGCAACGCATAATTCCGTTGCTTGCCTGAGTTTCCTCGAGTTCCACTCTGCGGTGCGGTCCGACGGCAAAACTCGGAAGCTCCCACGTATCTCTTGCCGAGCTCGTTTCGCACTCGAGGCTCGAATATCGTCGTGCCCAAGATCATCGATTCGGCGGGGGATTGAGATACGAAAAGCCAAATCAGAAAAATTCCCCGAAGTCACCGGATGCCCTTCTTGGGAGCCTTCAGAGCGAAAAACTTTCTTAAGTGTTTTGCGCTCTAAATCCACGGCGCTGGCTTGGTACGGCGAAGCGAGCCCGGAAGAGGTCTACGGATCCGTACAGATCCATCGATAACTGGACCGATTGATTGGTTGATTGACGGACAGTTCGACCGCGTCTCGTGGTCGAAAACGGTGAACAAAACACTTCTGTTTTTTGGAACAGCAAAGGTGCAAACCGCACGCTCGGCCTTGAACTGGGCCTTGATGACCTAGGAGCGCGTCTGGCTCCGCAGGAAGACTCGTTTGCTTCCTGTGTTCATTTTTCTCGGAGACAAATGGAGCCGCCTCCCCTCCGCTGCCTGCCAGCTTGCTAGCCGACTGGCTCGGTTGAGTGGGTGCACGGAAGGGGGGGGCGGACTGCTTCCGCGCTCCTCTTTCCGCCACTCTTCGCTGATTCCAGACCCCTTGCCGCTCGCTCCAGGCCAGCGGGCGCGCACCCGTCATCCCGTTCGCTGTCTCGCACCTCTTCCGCTCGCTTCCGACCACAAACAAGCTTTTCGGGACCTTTTGCTCGGCTGACCACCGACTGCTGGCTCGCTCAGAGTTTTCTTATCTGTCTATACACTCGACGCGAGGGAGCCAAATTACGTCAGTGATTCATCCTCTCACCCGGACGAATCACTGGTGATCGCATTTGATGGACACTGGATAAATTAGCTGCTTACGGTGAGATGTTCCCAGGGTGGTCAGCTAACGAATTTCTCCTTGGGATTCTTGCTCAGTGAGGCTCTTCTTGTTCACGGTGACTCGGTGAGCTTCCTACCCCACCCACGAGCGAGCTCGCTGCGTGAGATGAGCAAAGAGGCGTCCGCTCGGCCGAGAGCGGATGGGTGATTGAGAGAAAAAAAGCCACTTTATCCGATGGCTTTGCCGGCATACAGCCGCCAGCAAGCCGGTCTGTCGGTCGGCCAGTCAGTCAGTCAGTCGGTTGCTTTCTCCCCTTTGCTCGTCGTCATTCATTGATTCACTCTCTTCCGGAGTCTAACACTCACTCACTCAGTCACTCAGCTAATGAGCCGGACGTAAAGTCCCTCATGACGAGATGGGACGCTAACACTTCGGTCCGATACTCCTTCAAAAGGAGTGGGCATCCCGGATCTTGGATGGACGACGCCTCATTAGTGACAGCTCGGATGAGTTACCTTGAGCGCTAGAGAGCCGGACGAACTTGTGAGCGACTGCAGTAAAATTCAGACCCGGAAGCGAGGGGGTTGAATTTCTCCCGACCAACGGAATTCCGAGAATGGGTGAAATAGGGGACTGAGTTAATCGAGTGGGGCTGGGAAGGATGGGCGAGATCGAGAGGAGACGTTCTCCAGAGCTGGATAGGGCTCGGGAAGCGGGGAAGTTCGCCACTGGAATCCTTCACTGGGTCTTTCCGAACCTGTCGTTCCATCCAAGATACGAAGCGAGCGAGCGAGCGACCGACCAACCAACCATTCCAGAAGGCTCCCACCAACAATCGAACGGAGAACGACGGAGCAGAAGGAAAATACTTTGTCTTTCCTCCCGATCGAATTCGGAGCTATTGAGGATTTGGTGAGTAGAACACACAGCCGAGCTCTCGCCTCCTCGGACGGAAAGACTCGGAAGTTTGAGGGGGAAGTGCGTGAGAAGAGAGAGGAGGGCCATGAGAGGGAGATTCACCGAAGGAACGAGAACGAGCATGAGAAGAATGAGTCGGGGACGGTCAAGGAAACTAGAAGAACAGATGGAAGGACTCACACTCAGGAGTTCGCCGCACTCGCAGGGTGGAAAGGACGGGGACACGGACAGGTCTAGAAAGGAACTAGCCGGGAACCGAATGACGCTATGTACCCTTTTATCCCCAACGATGGGCGCACCCCTTCCATGGGCCTCGTTCGTGTGCGGGGTCGATAGTTTATCCGCTCCTTGAGTTTTCCGAAACAAACAGCCGGGACAAAGCCGGAAGAGGGATCAAGCGCCGATCCGAGAATGAGCATGGGAGGAGAGACTCCCTGTAGCGGATGAGTTCTCATGTTGTCGCCAAGTCCATAGTGCGTCCTCGAGAAGGTGTGTCCGGGGGCTCTCGTTCTCCCGGGGCACAGTTCAAATGGAGGAGGTGGCTCTCGAGTAGTAAGATGAATACGGGTCCAATCCGTGCTGTCGGGATATTCGCTCCGCGAAGCGTCGGCGTCGGTCAGCAGCGGAAAGCTTCGAATGGAGAGAAGTCCCAACACACACGATTTCGATGGCTCGTCGAATGAGTTTCCCTCTCGGATAGACTGACTTCGCTGGACTCGGCATGACGTTTTCTGTAGTCGATCGAGCCCAATCATCCTCCCTATGCTACGAAAACCCATCGGAATAAGAGTTTTCACGACTGATCCCGGGAATCGGAAATGTCTACGACCCTAAAACCCTCCGGAGGGTTCCAAGAGATTATCGACGACAGCCATCTCTCTTGAGCGGCGGCACCGACCCTCTGTCGGGCAGGACGAAGTCGGTGTTTCGGAGCTCCCTGTGTGTTCTTGAACATACAATCTTGTCCTCTTGTTGATTTTATAATTGCTTGGCAACGAAACGAGCTGACTGAGCGTCGGCTAAAATGGCTTGAGCTCGTTGCCGTCGTCCACCGTCTTTAGATTCCCTGCCGTAGCCAAGACCTCCGGGGTTGTGAGGTCCTCTTGAAGATTCCACGCGACCCTCCCCTTTATCCTCCTCAGGAAACCCTAGGGCCCGAGCCTCCTTCCTCGAGCCGACGGATGGAGAATCAGACCACTGAGACGACCACAAATGCCGAACTCAATGTTTCATGGCACCGGCAGCGTCGAGGGAGGCGTAACTCCGAGCGATGCAGGGACGGAGTAAGCAGCGAATAATACTCCGCAATCCATTCCTGAGATCGTCATAAAGACCCATCTTCGATGCTAAATGTGAAGTGCGGAACATCGGTCACGCTCCTTCCGCAACGACGACAATCGCGTGCGCGAGTGCATTCACGTTCCACCACCGAAGAACAAATAAAATGAAGCTTGCTTGGCTGATCTACAGCGATTAGTTGACCTACGCTTCATCGTAGGAAGTTTCGCAGATGCGGGAACAAGCAATGCAATTTATTGGTACGCGGCCTTGTGGGCAGCTCCGGAGTCCCTAGCTCCAGTTTCTCTCGGCAGGCCCTGTTCCCCGCTGAATCTGTGCGGCGATCAATTTTTCCGTTCGCAACATGTGGCTCGAATGAGAATAGAACGGAAGAAGTAAAAACAGAATTCAACGAAGGCAGTCCCGCCGCTACGACAGGGCACGCGACGACTCTCTCTACGACATCGAAGATACCGCTCGACGCGACCGGAGCATCTCGGCAATACCCAGCAGGACCTCTAAGGAGAGTTGCCCTTGTTTTCGAGCAACGCGACTTCTTACGGTATCTTTCGCGTTCGGTACAGACTCCATCGAAGGCCCAAAGGATTGGCGCGATTTGACAGGCGCCTCGCCGAATCATCAGATCGATCCACCTGGCAGCTCCTCTTCGCTACGCTATTGACTTACCGCGAGCTTGAGGAGGGAGGAAGCCGTCGGCGCAGCTTGGTCGAGATGGGAAAAAACCTCGCGGAGTTCCGAGGTCAACAAAGGAGCCTCGCTGTCGAAAATATTTCTTCCGAGAAAAACTCTTGGAAGTCCTCCGAAATCTCGATTCAGCCCACAGATCTGCTAAGGCGCTCCTCCGGCGGCGTAGATCCTCGCGAGCGGCTCGCAGAGGAACTGTCAGAAGATGGGTCCACATTCTCTCTGTGTCGATGTGTACTTATAAGCCTATAGCCGATTGTGGATAGCAAGTCCGCGGCTCGGGGGATCTCCGCTTTGCGTGTCATTGTCCCGAAACAGACGATGCGACAACAACGACAGAATTCCTTGATGATGGTTCTTCTCCGGGAAATTAAGTCAACTCCAGCGAGCATTATGTCAATTGTCAACCGCAGAAAGAGGCCGCACTCGCTTGATCGTCGCTGACGCAGCACGAGATTTCAATGGTTGCGGCGGCGGCAGCAGCAGCAGCATCACCATCCCCGTCACCAACGGTGGCGCAGCAGCTGCAGGAGTCGAATGAAGGGAAACGAGGAGGGCTGTCAGCTGCACCGAAAGGGTCAAGGCCATCATCAGCATCGCGTACTCTCGACGCGAGAGAGGAGGGTTTTAGGTCGCGGTGACATTCTTTCATCGGATGCCTCGCAGGTCCTTAATCTCGTAGCTCGATGCTATCTACGAGGCAATATCCGCTGGACGATCTTCGATTTTGAATGCAACGATCCGACGATGAAATTTCCATCCCAAATATTTCGCGACGCGATTCTTCTTCTGCATCGCGGTTAAGCATTTAATTCCTCCTGACGTAATTTGCGGCAGAGAGTCCGACCGTCAGTTCGCACGAGACCTGCCAATGTTTGCCGCCGGAAAGTGCCCCCTGCGGGACAAATCAAAGTACCTAATTCCGCAATATCCCCCACCGGCGCTCGACGCTCCTTCCTCCAAAAACGTAGGAATAGAAATCTTCCCCGCAATCCCGACATGCTGTTCCGACCACTGTGAGAGCCATCCACGGATGTCAGCGACAATGCAGTGTGGCTGGCCGCATCGTCGATTGTTGATCGGATGAGCAGGAATGCATATGTATTTACATCGTTCGAGGGAGAATCCGCCTCGACCGAAGCGAACGCCAGACATGTCGCAGAGTCGCAGTCGAATTCCAAACTATTTGCCCGTCCTTCCGCCAATTCAACCCGGTAGAACGGGGCCATATATGCAGGCTCAGTAGCTCCGACAAGATTAATTTCCAGCAGTGATCATCTTATCAGCGCTCTGGCCAATGGCACACGGCAAATGCCGCCAACGGAACGACGGCGCCACCCAGCGACTGAGTGACCTACCGTGATTCCATGTGCTCTCCAATTAGCTCGGGAGCAAACAGGGAACTCGCATTTTGAGGCACGTTCTACTCGCCGGGTATTCCGCAATTCCAGCGGCATCGACGTCAACTGCCTAGCGCTTGCGACACGCAGACGAACGGGACTACCGATCATCCGATTCGGGGGCGAAGCGACCGACGAACGAACAGATAGGCCGGCGGAAATACCGTCGAGATGAGTTTGGCGGATCCGAGTCGACAGACGAAGTTTCGTAATGCAACCTTGCTCCACGGAAAAAGTCTTTCCGTGGATCACTTTTTGCGTCTTTTGTTTCGACTTTCGGTCGCGTAACAGCGTTCCTTGAAAAGAAACTACGCCGAGCCACAGCCACCAGCCGAAGAATGTGCAAAAATGTGGGCAATCAGGATTGGCCCAAGGCAGTGGTGCTCGGGTCGGTAGGACGAGCGGAAGGAGGAACGAGCGTTAGGTCGGTCGGTCGGTCGCTCAGAGTAAAACTCGCGTCGGCAACTATTTCCACAGCAGTCTCGAAGGTCGCTGCGAGAGTTTCTCAAGCGAATCTCTTCAACTGCGCTCAGTCTGGACTGTTCTTGGCTTAAATGTCGGTCGGTCGGTCGGTAGCTTGAAATCTCCTCGTCGCCGGCTGACTGAGTCGCGGGCTCGTTGGGGAGCTGGTTGACTCGCTGGTCGGCGGATTCGCTAGTGGGTCGTATCGCTCGAGTCGAATGACTTCAGAGATTTGGGCCGTAACCATGTTTCACTGTCTGCGGTTTCCGTGGAAAGACCCGCGGCTTTCCCTCTTTCCGAAATCAAACTCCATGTCTCGACGGAATGAGACCGCGTGCGATTGGAGAGCCGGATCCCAGTGCTCAGGAGCTCCTCTACATTAGACTCGGCGAGGAAAAGAAACAGGGATAGAATTCAGGAATCGAGGGGAGGTCGACTGAGCGATGACCTCTCGATATCAATGAATGACACCGGGCACAGACATTCGGCGAATCCGAGCAGCGAACCCCGAGTGAATCGGTAGGATTTGAGCGAGTTCTCCGCAGGGATCGTAAGACCTGGACTCTGGTCGCGCTCGGAAATCTAGCCTTCGACTCCATGCGCCGCGTGTATATACCCGGTATCGGGAACGGGGCTCACGATGCGTTTCGATAGCGACGGAGAGCTCCGCGTACAGTGTGAACGAACGAAATGACAGCATTTCTTGTCGACTTATCTTCCCGTTGCCGACAGGCGCAGATGAAGAGCCGCAGGACCGTGGATCGACCCATAAATCTAGCGACACGAAAGCCGAGCAGATGAGATGGGAAATCCGGAGAGCAGGAAAGCAAACGGCCGTGAGCTCCTCCGAACAGTTAATGTCCACCGAATCTACGCCTTGTGCTAGCGGCTTACGGACTCTTCATAACTTGTTGTCTCATATTTGTTAAATTAAAGCTTAGATGGGACTTTCTTCGGACGAAAGACCGACGCGGCGATCCCGATCTCTGACGGGAAATCCCGGGAACAGCGGCTTCCTCTCTTGTGCGGCGCGGTACCAGTGGCTGTTACCTGTCATCGCGTCCACTCAAGTATTGCCTCACTTCACCTAGGAAAATTCCCGAAAAATATTCAAATTAGGAAGAGCATCCCCGATGGAGAATCTTTTCCAAGGAAAGTGGAACTCGAGGAGCCGAACTCGCGGGGCGGACACTCGCTGGCGGCCGAAGATATCAGTCGAGACATGCGTGTGTGAGGTGAAGGATTCGAAAATTCAAGCTTCGTGCATCGCTCCCGACTTGTGGTCTTCGACCCAGCATCCAAACTAATTGTCTGTTACGCCCCTCAAATGTTTGAGCAGGATCGGCTTCGACCATCTGGGTCCGGAAAACGGTTCCACCGAATACCTGGGTAGCCAATCACTAGTTTCACCGCGACAGATACTCTACCGAATACTCAAAGACGAAAAATACGACCAGCTCCGATTATCCGCCCGATCTGATCTTTCATACTCTCGGACGCATTCGGCTCGAGTCTCCTCCTGGAGTACCGACAACATACACAAGGGACATGGAACCCACGAGCAGACGAACAGGAAAAAGAGAGTTCGAGGAGAAGCGGGAAATTATGGGGAGAAATGGCTCGAGGATAAAAGCGAGGTGCGGTCAAGTGAAGACACGGCTGCGGGTGACACTAAGAATAAGTGCTGCGTACTCTGAGCTCGGCCGACCGATAGACGGGCGGCCGAGCAGATGGACGAACGGACACCCGACCGTCTGACCGGCTGGCCGGCGACCAAGCGACTGACCGACCGACCAGCCCACAAGGCAAACGGGGCTGGCCATCCGGGCCACAATGAAGATTTTGTCAAACTTTTCAAAAGAATTCCGACTTTAAATCTCACTCAGCAAGATAGGACTCGGAAGACGATGAGACGAGATGGATAGATGGCCGCTCCGTGAGAAATATATCTCCAATCGGACAACGACTTCGGCGACGGTGATGAGAGGAAGCCGCGAAAATTTCTCATTTATCTCGAATTTATGAGTTGAGAGCTCGCTCCGTCTTCCTTCTCCTCGGGGCAGCGAAGCAGCCAACTTGCCCTTCGGCCATTCTCGTCATTTTTCTGTCTTCCGCAATAAACTCAGTCAGCTCTGACGTTCGCTTTGGTGCTTGCGTCTTGTTCATTAGAATTCAGGCCATTGTTATCACAGGTGTTCTCTTCGCAATTATTGTTATCACAGGTGGTCTCCACCTAATCATAGCTGCCACAGGCCGGTCTTTCTCGTGTATTACGAGTCGGATTACCAGAACCGAAGATTTCATGACGACTTCTTCGCGTTCTATCCAATCGGGATCGGTGAGCAGCATTTGTTTATCCTACTATTCGGGAATCAGAGATTCTAGCGTCACCCTTGAAGTTTCGGAGGAGTATGTGGGTGCACGAGGGAGTTGAAATTGGCCGTCTCTCCGTTTTGCACCGTTTCGAAGCGTCGAGTTCCCAGAGTGACGAGCTCATTGAGCTCAGTCAGATCGAAAGTGAAGGCTTGTCTGTTGAGCAATCGCCGCTCCGATCGATCGAAACTCAAAGGCATGTCAGAGGCAGTCTTTTGCGTCATCACATGGAGGCGCAGAGGGAACAACAAGGAAAAGGACACGAAGAAAAGTGCTTTCGTGGCTAGGGGAAAGAGTAAAGGGGATCGTGCGGCTGAAGCACTCTATTCGTCATGAGTTTTTGAGTTTTCCTCCGCGAGTCGATCACGGCATCAGTGCGTTGTTCTCCGTCGGGCGCGGGGAATCGACGGGTGTTGCGATACATTCGTAGCCTTTCTTCGTCGAGAGGCGGTGCTATACAAAAGCAAAACAACTTTCGGATACTTTCCCAGAATCTTTTCCGGGAGATCAGCAGACGAGCGTACGGACCGCGCCTCATACCGCCAAGTCGCGCCCTCCTACCTAATTCCGAACTCAAATCGAATCGTTGAAACGCATGAAACTTCAGATCCGAGCACGAAGCCGAGGAGGCAAGGAGCTGCCCGAAAAAGAGTTTCGTTCGAACGAAGTTTCCTTGAATTAAAGTTATGGCGGCACGCGTGGCCGATCGAGCGAATAATAAAAAAACGGGACCCTCAACACTTCATCGCCGGGATGTTCCCGTGGGGGAATACTGAGCCCGTCTGAGCCAGACTTGAGAGCTGCTTATAATGAATATTCATGAAGCCATCTCGTCGCTAACAACAAAACCGATGCTGCTGATGCTGACCCCCAGGAGAGGAGTACCGTTTTGACGGCATCGGCGGGTCAGTTCGCAACTCACTCACTCAGTTGTCCAAATCGCGGACCACCACCGACTGAAAAGGGAGACATGGACAAACAGCGCTCGATGGCCTAAAATGTTGGCGATGCCCGTGCGTCTGTCCATCATCTACCAACTCGAGTGCCGCTCCTGCGGTTTCGGACTCGAGCTCAGTTGCTTGCTCATCCGACCAGTGCCTTCGGGAGGGGAGGGGGTACGCGAAGAAGGTTGGACGGAGCTTGCTGGACTGGGCTGGGTTTCGATGGGATGTGCCGGGATGCC